>NC_034410.1:109273090-109573090 GCF_002078875.1 Numida meleagris | reverse complement strand
ACTCTGTTTATTTGCAAATAAGAAGAGAGACCCAAATTCCTGATTGTCTACATGTTTCTTGAACAAAGTTTTGCCAATGGATTGGGTCAGCACAAAGGACACAGACACCAAGACATCATTTTTTTATCTCATGGGACTTGTTCAGAGGCAGCAGTTCCTGTCTTTGCAGGGGAATGAATGCGGCTATGTGAGGAAACGCTTGGGAGAGCACTGCTTGCTGTCCTCCACATCGTTTCATGTCAGCTGAACTAAGTTTGGAAGGAATCTCTGTTGAAGGATCCTTTTTGGGAGTAAATCATTCTGGGCAACCATTCCAAATGTTCCTCACAGTGTTACTGAATACACTCAGTCCTGTGAGCATTTTCAGGTCTGGATGAACCTTTCTGAAAGTGCTACAGCAGTGTCACTCTGTGATCAGCAGCTAACAGACAATTATGCTTCCATCAGGAACTGTGCCATGAATCAGTAACCTGGAAAAGACAAAGTCTGGAATCTCTCCTAGTAGCCTTTTCATTCATTATTTGAATCTATTCATACATACACTTTTTTTTCCTGGTGTTCACTTAGGAAACTAGATTCTAGAATCTCCCATATTTACAAACCACTGTCATTCCTCAATTTCTTGCTCAGTATCAAAGCAAACAAAGGAATCTGTCCCAAATGAGCCTGTACTCAGCACTGATGAGGCCACACCTTGAGTACTGTGTTCTGTTTCAGGCCTCTCACTACAAGAAAGACATCGAGGCCCTGGAGCGTGTTCAGAGAAGGGCAACGAAGCTGTGAGAGGTCTGGAGCACAAGTCTTATGAGGAGCAGCTGAGAGAACTGAGATTGTTCAGTCTGGAGGAGGCTCGGGAGACCTTACCGCTCTCTACAATGACCTGGAAGGAGGTTGTGGTGAGGTGGGGATCGGCCTCTTCTCCCAGGTAACAGCAATAGGATGATAGGGAATAGCCGTAAGTTGTGCCGGGGGGGGTTCAGGTTGTATATTAGGAAAAATTTATTCTCAGTGACGAGGCATTAGAACAGGCTGACTCCAATCAGTGGAGTTACTGTTCCTGAAAGGTGTTCAAGAAATGTGTAGATATGGCACTGACGGACAACTGTTTAGTGGGCATGGAGGTTGACAGTTGGACTAGATGATCTTAGAGGTCTTTTCCAACCTTAATGATTCTATGATTGACTCTTTTCTGCACTTAAAAACTGGTACCTGTTGATCTTACCTGCCTAAAAAAACCTCTGTTCTGTTATCTATACAGTGAATAATTGTAACGCAGAAGGGTATTTAGGTTTCCCCTGCATAATGTATCCGTAATAGCATGGCTTAGACTTTTCCGTTTCAGTTACCCCCACAGTCTGTCTGGCACCCTCTTCTTCTAAGCTTTCAAAGATTCTTTTCTTTGCAAAAGCACTGCACGTTCTCAGCTTAACAGTCAATGCCACTGCCTGCACGTTTCCATACTCGACGTGAAATTCGCACTGACCGGGCACTCCCTCCTTATGACAGCTAACAGAGCCCGCGCGACGAACCCCGAAACTCGCTCCCTGCAGCGGTTTCAAATCCCCTCTGCCCGCGGGACACGTTGGCGGACCGCTGCGGTTTCGCAGACTCCGGGGAGCAGCCCCGCTGGAGGAGGTCGGCCGTCAACCGCCGCTCCTTGCCCCGCAGCGAGGGGCTGAGAGGGTCGCGGGAGCGAAGAGAGGGAGGACTGAGGGCTGCTGGTGGGGGCGGGCAGCTGAAGAAGGCTCTGTCCGTGTGCCATGTCCCTCCCCCCCCCCCCTCACCGCCGCTCCCTCCACCACTCGTCCCGGGGTTTTCACCTCGGACATGGAAAAAAATGGAAGTTCGGGTGCGGAACGCAGAGGCCCAGCCCCGCCTCCCCGAGCTGCAGGCGGGGGCGGCACCGCGCTTATCCCGGGCCGGGGCCCGCTCGGTGTGGCGTTTCGTACTGCTGCGAGCAGGTGAGGAGGGCGGGGGCAGCGGGTGGGGATCGCCGCGCCGCGGGGACAGCGAGGCTTGGCCGGGCGTCACGGCGCTCTGCTCGCTGCGGTCCCCCGGCGGAGGGCTGGAGGGAGGCAGGCCGGGCCCCTGCTTAATCCTTCCGACCGCAGGCTTTGCTTCTTCCCTTGCCGCGGCGGAGCATCCGTGTGGGTGCAGGGAGCAGCCCGATGGAGGTGTTTCCGTGGCCCTGCTGCTCTCCGCAGGGGAAGAGGAGCCTGTTTCGGCTGAGCCCTGCGGAGCTGTGCGGATGGGCTTGTGCGAGGAGCCTTCTTCGGGGCAAACGTATAAGAAACGCTGCTCTGGATTGAGTGCCCCACGTGTGCGTGCAGAAGGCGGAATGCGCGCTGAAAGCCGGGGGACCGGGCGCTGTCATTGCTTGCCGGGTGGCAGTTCTACTTTGGAACGCTGGACCAGTCAAACTTTGGTGTGGATGTGCTGATAACTCAAGAAGATAAGGAAAGTTGTAGAAACACAGCAGTATACAAGGTGCATGGATTTATGGGGAGGAGAAGCGTGGGCAGTGTCTGTATGGGAACAGCAGGAGTTGTTTTCTGTGGAACTGTCATAGACGTTCTGGGAAACATAAAATGGGATTTAATTTAGGACGAAAGGCAAGGTGTAGAGTTGAACTGTTATATCACTTCTATCATGAAATAGAGCAGTTAAGTTTGACAGAATAGGAGGTAGGAGCCTGCTGCAAAAAAATGCAGGTGTCAAGAAGTTCTGTCCAGAAGTCTCGAGCTGCTTAACGCTGCTCTTCCCACTGTGCTCTGCTAAGCTTGCTGCCAAAGTGCTGGGCAGCAAGACCAAGATTATCCATTATTTAGTTGAGGTTGAAAGCCAGCTGCGAGGCTTTAATTTTGCTGCCATAGGTCTCTTGTGACAGTTTTATTGTTGCTCTTCTGTTCCCTTGAATTATTGCGTTAGCTGATATGTCTGTCCTTACTGACAAATGCTGCTTCAGCATGAGCTGAGGATCTGACTGACTCGTACTGTATGGGTATTTTGTTGGAAGGGGAGCTCCCTTTAAAGAAGGAGATGCTAGTTCTGTCTCACAGTAACATCATTTGCAATCTCGTATTGTAGATACGGTTATTACTCTGGAATTTGATATGCTTTATAGGTGGAGCCTAAACAAACATCTTGCATGACAACAGAGACGTTGTTTTCTGGAAGAGCAATGGAATTATTCAGATCCGTAACTTTTCATATCCATCACTAGTTGAGATGAGAAAAATATGGTTTCTTGACTTAAAGAATGTTCATTCAGAAAATGCTATACCCATTTGTTAGGCTTTTATGGCATGTTCACTATTAAAGAACATGGGAGCTGCTCTTGGCTCAGATTCGATAAGAACAAAAGAGGAATTTCTCCCTAAAATTCTGAGCAAAACAGCAGTTACGAGTAAACGTGTTTTGGTAACTCCCTTACATTGTCCTGCTGTGTGTAATTAAGCAGGTCTTTTGGAACAGATTTGTAACAGGCACTCGGATAGATGTGTAAGAATTTCTCTGTACGTTGTTTGATAAAAAGGATGCTGCAAAGTTGTGCTGCTCTCAACAAGGGACTGGTGAGAGCTATCCAGTAGGACATGGCAAACGTCAAAGTCCTACCCTGCTATGGGTCTTTGTTACACTGGCAGTACAGAGATGCATTTAGCATGTTGGACTCAAACTCGCATCATGTGGTTGAAACCCTGATCAGGGTTCATTCTTTCCTTATGAAATGTTGGAGGTAGTGTACAACTGAAGTATGGGAACCAGAACTGAAACTTGATTGGGTGTCCTAACTACCAGAAAAAGTCATGCTCCTTTGTTTCTTTTCTTAATCAATAATCTTTGCTTTTCGTGCTCTGGCTAGGATTCAGCTGGAATGATATAGAATTGGCTTGTAACCTGCCCAGCCACCTCTCACCCAGGTGTAAAGTTAACTCACTCCGTGTGTGGCAAACTACTTTCATATATGCTCAGTAAAATCTGTACTGCTAATACCTGTTTTGTAGATAATAAAAATTACTTTTGGACATTTAAGTCATTGAATTTCTTTATCCTAGAGCTTTGTTCAGGGTCTGCGTTGAGCTTGATATCAGAAATGAATAAGTGTCTGAGATTCATTTATACTGTAGTCTATGAACAAATGAGGTAAAATGTGGTGGTC
Source organism: Numida meleagris (assembly GCF_002078875.1). Classification (NCBI taxonomy): domain Eukaryota; kingdom Metazoa; phylum Chordata; class Aves; order Galliformes; family Numididae; genus Numida; species Numida meleagris. The sequence goes on along the minus strand of NC_034410.1, from coordinate 109,568,931 downwards.
TTCTAACCAGCAAACCATTTTGTTACATGAGAATTGGGATGTAAGAGGAGGAGGAGGAATCAGTGGGATGTTCCATAGTTTACACTGGAGGAGGCAGACTCAGTGAGTGTTTACATTGATCAATGTTAGATGCCATTAATATTAGTAGAAAATTCCCAAAACGCTAAATAATGTAGGACATAGAAACAGTTTGCATTTGGTGGGGATTCTAATGGATACCATCATGTCGTGTCAGTTAATGACCATTCATTTCACATGTGCTCCATTTATTTATTTTTTAATCAAGCCGTCAAGTGGCATCAGTAATGTACTACAATAATCTCTACCCAGGAGTGGCTTTGCTTGTGCCAGTGCTTCTGCAGTCATCCTGTTAGCAGGGAGCTGGCTGCTCCTGCTGGACAGCGAGCTGGGGGTGCCTGCTCTGGGGTGTGAATTCTGACTCTGAGCACGTGTTTGGCTTTTGGTGACCCTTCAACAAGCCCCTTGTAAAACCCGTACAAGATAAAAACCTCCCATTTCCCCAGAGGGTGTAGGTACATTTGTTTACAAGGTTGCTTCCCCACAAAATGGTAATGAGTGGCATCGCTTACATTAATTGCATGCTAGCCTTTCAGTGATCTTGCTGGTGACTTATCTGGCTGCTGAGATTGCAGTTACTTGTGTTGGACTTCGGAATAATGTTAAATTTCTCCCAGTTTTCTGGTTTTTCCCTAGTGTTTCAAGATTTATTGAAAGTGACTATCATGAGACCAGAGGGAATTTCAGATGGGCTCTCTGTTTTATTTCCTTTATTTACTTATTTTGAAGCGTGTTGGGTACAAGAAGATACCCGAACATGTTACTTGTTAATTTTAGTATTTTGGTAGATTACATGATCTCTCAATCCCTAGGTTCCAGTCAGTGTTTAGAATATTCAAATGAATATCTGTATCATGCAGCGATTATAAATATTATCAGTATATTTACTACATGCTTAGAAATTTTATCTGCAATTTTAAGAAATTCTAAGCTTTGCTACTGGCTGTAGTAGTTAACAGTCTGAAGCCTCCATAACAATGCGGAATCCATTCCCTTCCTTCCCTCACCCAGTGTTGCAGGCTGCATGAATTATTAGCAGCGGTATCCACAGCCTCTGATTGCGTGCTATGCCAAAACACATGAAAGTTTGGTTTCATTTGTGACATGCTGAGCGTGATGCAAAAGAGTGCTTCCTTCCTCTGTGCTCCTAGCTTACCATCCTTCCAGCTACTGCAGCTGATTCCTTTGGGTTGGTAGCAGCCATGTCCTGGAGAGCCGAGCCAGTGTTCATGGTACTGAGGCTGTGCTTTACACCAACTCACCCCAGTATTTTACTCAGGGCTTCCAAGAAAGAAAATAGTAAGATAAAAACTGCAGTCAGTACTGCTCCTATGAGTATTCAGCTGAATACTCGATGTCACAGCTAAGTCTGGGCTTGCCTTACTCTGTGATCTTGGCACTGACTGCAGCAACTGTAATTTGTTTCTTGTTGGTACTTGCTCTGGTGTTGAGCCAGAAGAATTTACTTGTTAAACAAGCAGTAACCCAATTGAGGCAAATAAAAGCTGAATTCAGTTATGGATCACTGAATTTGATTGTGATGTTTAAATCTCTGGCTAATGCTTAAGACACCTAAAACAAGCAAGAGATGCTGTGATGCTATTGCACTCCAGAGAGACCGTTACCTGCTCTAATGCAGCTGGAGTCAGGTGTGGGAACAGACCAATTAATAGCTGTATTTGGGGCAAAAATATCCCTAAGCCCATGGAGCTTTTGCCAGGCCTGGAAAGTCTGAAAGAAGGGTGTGTTGGCATGGTTGCGTAGATGGGGAAGAGCAGTGAAGAGCTTCTTTTCACAGTGCTGCCAGCAACTAGCAAATGCCGTCCCAGTCTCCTCTAGCTCCACTGGAGCCACAGCTGTCCAGGTTTTTCCTACTGGCAAAATTGTCTTGAAGGTCTGCTGGGAAGAAAGGTGTTCCTAGGGTACGCACCTTACTTGCCTCGTTTCCTGGCTGTATCTAGACTCCAGCCCTTGTAATCTGAATCCCATTGTCTAGCAGTATAGGAAAGACACATAAGTACGTGTGATGATCTCATCACCCTTTACAGGCAACAGTGGTAGAGATTACCAACAGCTGTCTTAACATGACAGAGAGAGGAAACATGTTTGATTCTGTGCCATGCCAAAATAGCTATCAGATAGATCCGTGGTAAAATTTTTCTTTTAAATTGAGAAGCTTGTGTGATCAATTAGATTGTTATTATTATTTTTTCCTCTTTCATGCAGGACATGATAGAAAAGAATCCTGCTCCAGGACAGATACCTATGACCTACCTAAGCTACCTTGCTTACATGCTGGAAGAATGGACTGCTGTGGAGTACCTGAAGAAATATTTTTTCCACATGGTCATCATATCAACGATTATTAGTGCAATATTAATTTTTTTTATAGTTCCTTTAACAATCCTCTTTTTCATTTACCTTACCAACGTGTTGCTTTTAATATATCAGAGGAATGGCGAGGTAAAAGCAGATCCCTTGAGTGATGTTTGGGACAGTGCAAGGAAAACTGTGGCAAGCTTCTGGGATATATATGCAAGAATATGGCATGGTAAGTATGACATGACTTACTGAAGCTCTGAATTACAATGACTAGTAAGTACACCTGAGTTTTAATTTTAGATTTCTTCCAAATGGATGCAAGTATATATATATACATGTGTATATATATATATAAAGCTATATATATGAATTTATACTTCTGTTTGGCATCTAACTGAGAAATTTCTCCCTCAAAGACTGGTTGCAGTTTAGAGTATATAGAACGTAAGGGAGCAATGAGATTGTATACAGGATACATTTTTTTAAGTGGATAGGCAGATGCTCTTCTTTTTATATGGTATCAGAATAAAGTACAGTGTTAATGTAAGTTTTACTGACTTAATGGCAAGGGAGATGTGTAATTTTATTTCTGCTTTTGTAGCTGTTTGTAACCCATTTAATACATGATTAAAAAGAAAATAACTTATTGGAAATGTAATTGCTGTATTTTTAGCTGAGGAAAACTTACTGTGTCACGATAACTTAAAATAATTTCAAGAACTGTATGGAAGAAGAAAAAATAAGATACCATATTTAAGTTTGTACTGTAGCAGAACTTCAAAGTAACCTGATTTTTCAGTTTCATTATGTTTAACCTTCAGACAGTTTTTCACCACACCCTAGTCCTTAGGGAAATCCTCAGCCACAAGCTAGGCATCTGTTCTTTGCACAGATGTACTTTAAGACTATTAGCTAGACTTTACTGCCCTAAGGATAAAGAATAATAGTTGTTATCAGTTACTTACTGGTCTTCCTCACAGCTTTTCCTCTTAATCTTTAAATACCCCACAACTTAGAACTTTCTGCACCTGTTTCTAGAACTCTGCCTGCACAGTCCCTGTCTTTCCCCCCCACTCCAAAATGGCTTATTTATGGAGCTGTAGCAGGGAGGGAGGTAAAGGCAGACCAGGTGGAATAAAGTTTTTATTTAGTAGAAGCTGTGGCTTTTGCAAGCCTCCTATTTCGGTTCCACCTAAAGCCTAGATCAAATATAGGAAAAACCAGGAAAGAGATTTATAGAAGTCCATGTCTATGAGGAAGTTCCCTTCCCCTGTTAAGTGAATGGTTTTAACTCTCAGGGAGAGAGTTTCTATTTGGGATTTGTGTGGATTCTTTTTTGGACATAAGTGTGTAAACTATGGCAACTTTGCATTATGTAAAATCAGAATGAAGAGATCTCCAGAGGAATAGTTCTTAACTTCAAAACTTATCTACAAGGTCCTTCTTTCCCAAACTTTTCATTCTGTCTGATGCAAAATAGAGACTTGTATTTCCATGTTTCAGGAAAGCCTCCTAGTTGTTTGCCTCCCCTTCTCCTGATGAAGCTATTTCATACCAGTACAGTACTGTGGGGATTCGTTTGTTTTTTTTTCACTGTGGGCTGAAGAAAATTCCTAATGGGCAAAAATTTCCAATGATGTGATTAAACTCATGTGGGAAAATGTCAGGCTCTGCTCTGATCTGATGATTAAGTTGATCAATAAATTAAACCACTAAGTAGGATAATGTATGGTGTTTGAGGGGCTTTCTCTTTGCTGTTAATCACAAGTTCCATACAGAACTTAATTATTTTCAAGCTACTGCACAGGCTTTTACAACTATCTGGAAGTTGTTTAATAAAGGACAGTAAAAGCTTGATTTAAATTGCCATGCGAATTACAGCTATCACTGTCAGTGTACTGCTTTATATTCTAAACAGGTTATGAACTTCACGGTGTGGAAAACCTACCAGAAGGACCAGGCATTGTTGTTTATTACCACGGAGCTATTCCTATAGACTATCTCTACTTCTTATCTAGGCTATTTCTCTGGAAGAAGAGACTTTGTCTGTCAGTAGCTGATAATTTTGTCTTTCGTTTACCAGGTAAGAGCATATTCTCTTGTATAGGTGTCCTGAATTCACTCAAGCTATTGCTGGTTCTGGTGGGAAAAAAAAAATTATTACAATTTGAAGGCTTTTAAGAGGACATCAGAAAGAAGACGAAGGTTACCAAATGGTTGTGAAAGAGACTTCTTTTTCAAGAGATAAGTGACGGAGTAGTATTTCAAATTGAAGAGTCAAATATTTTTGTTATAAATACATAGCCAGCATGGGTTTGTGAAGGGCAGGTCCTGCTTGACCAACCTGATCTCCTTCTATGATCGAGTGACCTGCCTGGTAGATGAGGGAAAGGCTGTTGATGTGGTCTACCTAGACTTCAGCAAAGCCTTTGACTCTGTCTCCCACAGTATTCTCCTGGAGAAGCTGGCAGCCCGTGGCTTGGACAGGTACACTCTTTGCTGGGTAAGGAGCTGGCTGGAGGGCTGGGCCCGGAGAGTGGTGGTGAATGGAGTTAAATCCAGCTGGCGACCGGTCACAAGTGGTGTTCCCCAGGGGTCGGTGCTGGGGCCTGTCCTCTTCAATATCTTTATTGATGACCTGGATGAGGGCATTGAGAGCACCCTCAGTAAGTTTGCAGACAACACCAAGCTGGCAGGAAGTGTCAATCTACCTGGGGGTAGAGAGGCCCTACAGAGAGATCTGGACAGGCTGGATCTCTGGGCTGAAGCCAATGGGATGAGGTTCAACAAGACCAAGTGCCAGGTCCTGCACTTTGGCCGCAACAGCCCCAGGCAACGCTACAGGCTTGGGGCAGAGTGGCTGGAAGGTTGTGTGGAGGAAACGGACCTGGGGGTATTGGTCGATGCTCGGCTGAGCATGAGCCAGCAGTGTGCCCAGGTGGCCAAGAAGGCCAATGGCATCCTGGCTTGTATCAGAAATAGTGTTGCCAGTAGGAGTAGGGAAGTCATTCTCCCTCTGTACTCAGCCCTGGTGAGGCCCCACCTCGAGTAGTGTGTCCAGTTTTGGGCCCCTCACTGCAAAAAAGACATTGAGGCCCTGGAGCGTGTTCAGAGGAGGGCGACGAAGCTGGTGAGGGGTCTGGAGCACAGGCCTTATGAGGAGCGGCTGAGGGAGCTAGGATTGTTCAGTTACGTTTCATAGATTCATTCTTTGAGGAATGCTCACGAGGATATGCTGTACTGAAGTATCCAAAAGACTTCTGGCCAAATCCTTCAGAAAAGTTTGTCAGATAATTATGCTGTTACAAAAGAAGTCTTGTGAATTAGTAACTGGTTAAAAGCTGGGAAAGAAAGGGTAGAAATAAGTAGTTCACTTATGTTACGAAGAAGCAGCATTTATTGGCATACCAGTGAAAATCTGTGCTGGCACCTATATTGTTTGAAATACTCATAATCTAGTTCAGAAGTGAGGTAACAAAACTTTAGATGAAACTCAATATTAAATGTAATGCAATGCAGAAAAAAGAAAGAAAAACAGCTTTAAATAGGTAAATAATAAACACGTAATTAGGCTTTAAATTCTCAAATGACTTCAGGAAAATATGAGTACTGAGTGGAATTCTGTTCTCCTCATCTAAGTAAAGTTACAAAGTAATTAAGACACACACCAGGAAAAAAAAAAAAAAGACAAGGTGGATGATCAGAGGCCTGGAATGGCTTCCTCTGAGGAGCCCAGTAAAAGGAACAGGAACAGAAGTTTTACATCATTAAGGGATATAAAAATGAGTGACCTGGAAAAAATGAACAAGGTGTGTATATGTAATATGTTAATGTAATGCTTCACAATTTGTAGACAAAAAAAAAAGTTTTAAAGCCAAGGGAAAAAAGGGAATACTGAAGAGTTTGTAAAGAGATTAGACAAAGTCAATGTCTGTCTTTGACAGAAATAGCTATCAAATATGATACACTGAATAAGATTAAAAATTACAATTACAAGATGCAGGACTATTTTTTCCACTGTCTTCCAAGGTTTCTGTCATTCACCTTTGTCAAAGTTGCAGTGTAGACACCAGTTCCGACTGCATAATGTAGTTTTCATTTACATTTATTAATATAGTAATATTTTTCAAGTCATGCTGTTCTCACAGTGATTTTGAAGATTAGGGACATTCTCATTTACAGAAGCTTCCTATGGCCATTAAAGATCCATAGAACTAAAATATTCTTATATTATAAGAAAACATAGAACACTTCTTAGAAGGGTGAGTACAGGCAGTGGAAGTAAGGCTGTGTCAACTGGGAAGAATACAGGGATGCTGTCCAGACTTGCAGAGATGGGATTAGGAAAGCCAAGGCACAGATGGAACTGAACTTGGTGAGAGATGTTAAAAACAACAAGAAGGGATTCTACAGGTACCCAGGTCAGAAGACACAGGCCAAAGAGAGCGTACCTCCTCCACTAAATGAGAAAGAAGAACTGGCTGCAACAGATATGGAGAAGGTACTCAATGAGATCTTTGCTTCAGTCTTCACTGGCAGCCAGGATTCTCACATCCCTGAACCTGAACCTCTAGATGGGAACTGGGGGAACAAAATCCCCCTGTAACTGTACATAACTGTAAGGGTGGAGCAAGTCTGAGACTGAATCATGAGACTGAATGTGTACAAGTCCATGGGGCCAGATGGCATGTATCCCAGGATCCTAAGAGCTGGCTGATGTGGTTGCTGAGCTGCTCTCCATCATATTTAAAAGTCATGACTGTCAGGTGAAGTCCCTGGGGACTGGAAAAAGGGATATCCGTTGAACTACAGGCCAGTGAGCCTCACCTCTGTGCCTGGGAAGATTGTGGAACAGATCCTCCTGGCAGACATGTTAAAGCACATGAGGGACAAGTGGATGATCTGAGACAGCCAGCACGGCTTCACCAAGAGAAGGTCATGCCTGACCAGTCTGGTGACCTTCTATGATGGAGTGACTGCATCGGTGGACTAAGGGAAGACAACTGATGTCATCTACCTGGACTTCTGCGAGGCCTTTGATATGGTGCCCAACCACATCCTTATCTCTAAATCGTAGTGAGATGGATTTGAAGGCTGGACTACTTGGTGCATAAGGAATTGGTAGGAAGGTTGCAGCTTGGTATAGCAGTTGGCAACCCTGCCTGTGGCAGGGAGGTTGGAACTTGATGATCCTTGAAGTCCTTTCTAACCCAAGGCATTCTATGATTCAGTGCTTCTCCTTCTGTGTTTTGGACAAATCCCAGGGAGGATACTCATTTAATTTGTGCAGTGCTGAAAGTACCCTGTTAAATTGTGCCATTCGTGCATCTTAAGAATCATATAGCAGCCCAACTTAACCACAGAATACTCAATTTAACAGTTTAAAAATCAGTGTTTAAAATGTTCTTTTAAAATGTGATTCTTAACTAAAAATATATGCTTGTTAGGTATTTGTATAGTAAGCCACATCCTATTGAAAAAGAAAATTTACATTTTTTCTGTATTAAAATCTATTTTAAAAGAAGGTGGATAGAACAGATATTTTCAGATTCCTAGCTGTGAGGCACAAATCTCAGTTGTGTGGCTGCTGTTTTGATAATTATGAAGAATAGCACGTGTGTTGACTTACTGAGGTGCACTTGATAAGTTGGTTCATCTTTATAATAACTGAGCAAAACCACTGCCAACCAATCTTCATATGTGTTTTATTTACTTCGTACACCTTTGCTTTAATCTACGTGCATGAGCATTAGATTTTCATTTGGCTGTAATCTGACATGCTGCTTATTTATTGCAGGGCTCAAATTATTACTGGATGTGACTGGTGTTATGCCAGGTACAAGGGAGGAGTGTCTCAGTGCACTGAAGAATGGACACTTGGTGTCTATTTCACCAGGTGGAGTTAGAGAAGCCCTGTTCAGCGATGAAAGCTACCAGCTCATGTGGGGAAATCGAAAAGGCTTTGCTCAGGTTGCTCTAGATGCGAAAGTGGTGAGTATTATATATTACCCATCCCAGTTTATGCTTAATGCATATATGTTTCATTTTGAAAAGCACTTTAGATGCATTGGAAAACCTTCCAGACAGAAAAAAAGTTTCCGAGAGTAACAGATTTCCTTTCCTAACCTTCCTGTTGGAGCACAGTAACCATAGAAAGCACAAATTTTATGGAGTTTCTTTGTAGGTACCTGGTAACAGTTCAGTTTCTACAGTTCCATCATGCAGACATTTAATTTCTTCTCTTGACTGTATTTCAGAAATCTACACTGTGGTCTTTCACAATATTGCTGTAATGTTTCATGTTTTGGGTTTTTTTGTTTGTTTTTTTCCTCCTCATACTAGACTTAAAAGTTTATGTTACTTTCACTTCTATGTGCCTAGTCATTTCCTTATGTCTTTTTAATGTATTAATGTTACCCTTTTTTTTTCTTTCTTATATTCTACATTTCTTTTTTTTTTTTCTTATATTCTGAGAGGGGTCAGGATTTTGTTCTTACAATTTAACTTTCCTTCATATTTGTGAATTGTATCAGCCCACACAACATGTGTCTACATTAGCACTTGAGTTTGATTAAAGCAGTTTTTCCATCTCCCTTGCTTATGCTTTCATTTGCATCATGGAATGATGTCTGAATACATGAGCTGCATTCTTTTTGGCTGAAACTAAAACAAAAATAGAATCTAATACCCTCCAGCTGCAAACGGACATTCAGTCAATGGTACCAGATAAGAATTAGTTCTAAGTAAACACAGAGCACTGAAATGTATTCAGTGTTGATGTCAGATCCCCAGCATCAGCTGTTTGCCTCCCAAAGAGTGTTTCTGTTAGTTCGCACTGTGCTAATGTACATATGGCCACAATTTCAGTTATATTTTCCATATGAATGATGACCTTCAAATACAAACTTCCACCACTGTGTCTTATATCTCCCATGAAACTTGAACGTCTTGCCACCATTTTCAGTTTTTTGTATAGCTGTATCTATTTCTTACCCTGTTTGTTGCTTCTCATACTCTTAGTTGCTGATGCCAAAACACCTTGGGTTACGAAATGCATCCTTTACTTTAATATTTCTTCATTACTTTATCTATCTTCCTTTGAAATCTGGTGGGAAGAAAATGAAGCGCTAGAATAAATTTAGAGAAATTTAATTACTCAATGGATAAAGTATTTTTAGGCCAGGGCTCATACCTCTTTGTTATATGGCCTTTTAAAAGTCACATTTTTGTGTTTCTGTTTCCCCTTTCTTCATTTTTCCCGAAAAACATGGGCTTTAAAATGTTAGCCAGAATACTCCATACACTGTAAGGGCTTGGACACCACCACTGCTAAGAAAATATCAGAATCTGGATAGGATAAACACAATCAAATTCATGTTGGCATTTTGAATTCATTTATAGTATTTCCTCTTGTGTATTAAGTTAATAATATACTTGAAAAGTCAGAGAGTTGTCAATTTAACAAATTGAAGTGGTTTCTAATCACGTTTTCATATCTGTCTTTCAAGCTTCCTCAAACATTAGAACAATATTTTGCCAGATATTTTCACTCCATTTTCAACCTTATAGTGTTACTCTAAAACGTAATATAAATATCTTTCAAATAAAAATTGAATTAAAAAATAATATTGTGTGACCTTTATCAAAAACATCACGAAAATCCTTGCCATGAATCCTCATTATTCTTTCACTCTTCCATAATTCAGAAGTAGGGAGAACTGAATAGCGAGTGATATCTATCATTCCTAGCGCCCTCTGTTAACAAGTGTTTTTTCTTTTGAGTTAGTGAATTGGTTATCCCTTGAGGATAAAGTTTTTGCAGCGTGGAAAGTTCTTGTGGTCATTTGTGTAACATCTGGTACAACAGACCAATGTAGGATTATCTGCTACCTAGTGAGCACAGGGAAGATTATTCTCCCTTGACACCTACTAGCCTGAACTCACCTTTACAGTGCTGCTTGCTCTTGTTTATGTCGTTATTATGTGTGAGTGCACTCATTCAAGGTTTTCCTTTGTTGTTTTTTTTTTCTTTATGATCCTGACTGGATTTCAGTATTGTGAGCATCACTGTAATTAACTTGCAGGCTCTGCTGAATTTTGGGCATCTTGGCTATTTCCCTGGAAATCTTTGGCCAGAATTAACTGAGATGATTAAAACAACAACAACAAAAAAGTGCTGTGCACTAACAGTAGAGGGGGCAACATTATTCATGTATACCATTTCTCATATAAAGTTAAGCCCACAATAATGACTGGACTCTGTCTTTTGACAAATTTTGACTTTGATTGCTCCTGTTTATACTTGCTACATCCCTTTCAATACTGGTCAAACCAGTCTCAGACTTTGACTCAAGGCTGCAGATAAACTCATCTAAACTGACAGAACTTGCTCTGTAATGTAGCAATTCATGTGCTTTGCTAATGCTTATTCAGATCCTGGATTAAGGCAAGAGAAGACTAGTAGCACTTTGTTTTGAATTTATTCATCATACAGTGTAGCCATCAGCCAAAGAAACACATTTTACTGTACCCATAATGACTACATGGCAGTTGCAAATCTGTCACAGGTGACATTAATGGGGATTTCAAGATTGAAATAACTTTATATATCTGAATAGGCATTTCCATTCTTTGTATGACGTTACAGAAGTGCAACAGTTCTTGCACTGAGAAGCTTGAAGAAAAACAAACAAGAAATGTAGCTTTATCCTCTGATCTTTTCTGCAGAATTCCATGTTCTCTTTCCTCTTCATCTTGTATAACTACTTTCAACTGGGGACGGAGAAGGAGAGTGTTACTATTTAATGTAATGTTATGACTCAGTGAACTTCCTGGACAGATACCTGTATCAATTTAATTTAGGTAGGCCTGACCTTCAGAAGTACCATCTGTCTGTGCCTGGAGTTTGACAGGCTAATGGGGACAAGTCATTTCTGGAGATTGCTACATTTTATCTATATTTGTTCATATCTAGTTAGGTTAAAAGATACACAGGTACTATTGTTTTTAAATTTCTTATAAAAAGTAGTGCTTCAGACATTCTGATTTTCTTTCTTTTCTGTAATTTAAAATATATACACCTGAAAATCAAGAATGTTAGAATTATGGAGCCAGTCACTTTGATTGGAGGCTGCAAAGATGAAGCAATGTCCTGAAACTGGTGATGGTAGGCTGTAGCATTTTGAACAAAATCTGGGAGATCAATTACAACCAGACATTAAGGAGAAAGGAGGGAATCATCAACAGTCAGGTGAGGAAGTGGTAGATGGGCTCAGTAAGCACAGGGTCAAGGGTGAGGTGAACAGTATGGATATTGTCTGTCTTCACTTTGGTAGGGCATTCGACCGTGTCTGCCACAACCTTCTTGTAGACAAGCTGACAAAATCTGGACTAGGTAAGTGGGCAGTAAGGTGGATTGAGAACTGGCTGAACTGCTGGGCTGAGAAGGTGGTGATCAGCAGCATAAAGTCAAGCTGCAGGCCAGTCACTGGGTCTGGTGCTACTTAACCCTTCGTTAATTATCTGAATGAGGGGATAGAGTGTTCCCACAGAAAGTTTGCTAGTACAAAAATGAGAAAATTGGCCAAAGCACCAGAGGGTTGTGCTGCCATTCAGAAGGACACTGAGAAACTGGAGCAGAGAATAGTAAGAAATGTTATTAAGTTCAGCAAAGGGAAATGCTAAGCCCTGATGATAGGGAAGAATAATCCCATGTGCCAGTACATGGGACCATGGCACCAGGATAGAGGCCAACCACTGTGAACCCAGAGGCTGGAGTAGGTGAACTCTAGAGCTTCCTCCTGACTTGAACTATCCTGCAATTCTGTGATTTTTTTTTTTTTAAGTTGGCTGAGTGTGATCCAGCTCAGTTTCAACACAGTGAATCTAAATTGCTGGATTACAGTGTCAGCCAAGCAGACCTAAGGGTCTGGTTGTGTTGCTTTACAGACACAAACTTATATTCAGTATGTACAACTTTTTATCAGGCTAGGGACTGAATGCTGCTACTTTCTCTTTAACTCACCAGATAATCGCTGTATGGAAGTATGTTTTGCTTGCTAGGTAGCGAAAAGATTATTCTCTTGCACTCTTCCTAAAATTTAAAAGCTTTCTGTATGTTTGATATTTTTGCTATGTGAAGGGTTGTTTTTTTCATTAAATGGTCATGATTTCTGTTCTGTGGTAGTGATTTTTAACAATATGATGGTGTTCTTTGCTTCCTTTCTTGAAAAGTAATTTCAACATGTCTAAAATACAGTTCCATACAATTTTAAGGGATGATACAACTGAAAAAGTCTTTGTATGTACTGATACCATCACTGGTAGTTTGTCCACAAAATATAAAATCTTATTGCAGACTGTAAGATATGACTTTCAAGTTCAGATATCTCATGTGTTTTTCATTTTAGTTACAATAATGAAGTGAATTTGCTTTCTTATTCTGTAATTGCCTAAGGACGTGCACTTCAGAGGGAGTGTAGTACAGGTCAGTGAGGAGATACAGTTACCTTATTTGTCCAAGGGATTTGCTGAAGTTTCTTGCCATGGCCTTACTATCCAAACATTATTTTAGTGACAGCTTCCCTTGAGAAATACCTTACTTTGAGGTGAGCCAGATGGGAATGTCTGCTTGCTTTCTGCAAGACTTCATGAACTGATTGCTTTTCTATTCACAATGTATGAGTTTAACTTTAGACAGAGAAATTGTAAATACTTTATTTTTTGATTCTGTAAACGATACTGCAATAAATGCATAACGTAACTGGAATTCTATGAGGAATTACATTTCAGTTTTACAGTGTACGTTCAAGGAAAGGATATAAACCTTTCATACAGTATCACTCATTTTCCTCACAAGTGGTGACTTTAAAACAGCAATGTTTGTGGGAGCTGAGAAATACGATTTGGTTTCCATGTTGGAGTTTATTTGATTCACTGACTTGCTGACTTTTATTCAAATAATAGGATTTTATGGTAGTTCACTTTCCTTTTAAGCTTTTACTGTAATATCAGTTAACATACATTACTCAAGATAAACTGCGTATAACTGCACTTCAAAAGCACAGGAAGAAAAGCCAGACCTAATCAGGATGCAAGTCAGCATCCAAAAAACCAAAAAGGTGGACTAACAATAATGGTGAGAAAATAGAACCAGCAGCTTTTGAAATGGCTAAGAGGTCACCAAATAACCACTAGGCCATCTCTGCCTGCCCGCCCCATATACCTTGCTGAAAACAGCTACTGAAGTTCTGTATCTTTTTATCAGCACAGTCGCAGTAGCACTTAATACAGTTGCTTCTCTGATTGTCTGTTTTACTATGAGAGGGTTTCTGCAGTCATCACCTCTTAAAACACCAGGGATTAAACATGTGATTCTGATCTTGCATTACTGGAATAATCCTTGAGTCAAACCCAAGGAATTGATTATCTGCCTGCTCACAGGTAAGTACCATATTGCATCACAGTATGGTGAAGCTGGGGCACTTTGCCCTCACAGCTAAGTGTCCCAAAAGGACATTGCAATTTACACTGTGTGTGTGCAACTCTTTCTGAAAAGTTTCATTGGTACAGTCTTTAGTTAAGATTCCTGATGTCCCAGATAGGCTTTCAAAATGAGACCTGGGACACAAAACTCAAAACCAGATGCTGATAAAAGCACTTAATGCCAGTGTAAGGAAGCTTGTTGATTTATTTTCTTGCTTAGGCAGAACAGAAGCTTGAGCCTCCATTATGATCACCATAGAAGATGTGGAGAACATTTAGTAGACTGTTGGCTACTGGGAAGTGACGCATTGTCTCTCCCTTCATGACTTCCTAAAAAAATATTTAGCATGTGTCTATGTCTCAACCTAAAAAATTAATGTTAATAAATGATCAGGATTTTGGAACTTCTGGATTGTAAGATAAGCTCTAAATATAATAAATTATCATTGCAGGGTAAGATACTCAGCCCTCAGTGTATCGATGATAACAAAATTCCATGTTTTCTACCTGACCAACTGATGATCATCTTTTGTATTCAAGCAATTTTCTTCACAGTATTAACAGACGCTAAAATATAGATTCAAACTTGCTATAACATTGTCACCTTTTTGTTTTTCATGATTCCATAGCCTATCATTCCAATGTATACTCAAAATGTCCGGGAGGGATACAGGATGTTTAAAGAACGAAGTAAGAACTTTAAAATATACTTCAAACATTTGGAATGTTTCATCCACTTTTCTCCTAGATTTTGCTTTTCAGACTTCTGCTTACTCTAGAGTCTTTAACATGCCTGTGGCAGGTCACAAGTATCTCAAATATTAATTGATTGATGTTGTGTGATTTCATTCTTTAATGCAGTCTTATTTCAGCGATCTATTAATTCTGTCAAGCTTTGTTTTGGTGAACAGCTCTCTAAATCCTGTCATTTCTTCTTGATTGTCAAGTGAAGTGTGTATTTTTAAGGAATCTTCAAAATCCATCAGATTTCAAGCTTGCATTATGTTTTCTATGTCTATAACTCAGTTTTTCCTTCTCTCCAGAATTTTTCAGACAACTGTATGAAAGTACTCGATTGCCATTTACTCCTCCATATGGAGGACTTCCAGTTAAATTTCGCACATACATAGGGGAGCCAATACCTTATGATCCAAATATAACTACAGATGAATTGGTTGAAAAGGTAAGTTAGCTCTCCTTGCAATCGTATGTAGGGTTTGTTCCTAGCAGGTTTAGGAGGCTGCATGCAAAACTGAGTACTAAGACTTTCTTTATGTTTATTCTTGGATTTTAGAAGAACGTTATTTTGTATACCCATATAAGTGAAATTTAAAGTTCCCATGGAGCTGACTTGCTTATCTCAGTCAGATACTTCAACTCTTAAGACTTAAATTGAGTTTGAGATGAGAACAGTGGTCTGGTTGACCTCTGTCTGATCCTGCCTTGGAAACAGCCAGGAAAAGTTTAGTTACCCTTTACTTATATTATCACTGATACACTGCCATTACTCTGGAGTACATCACTGTAGTATTTGGCTCTCTTTAGTTTAAATACTTCAAGAAAAACTAGGAGAGATTATTTTCTATCCCTAGCAGAAATACATAATTTGCATTATCTGTGAATTTGTGCATTTTCATCACAAATTTGCATTTGAACCTTATGTAAATGTTAACAGAGTTTATATATTAATCGTCTTATAATGTGTACACTGAATATGATAAACTTACAGAAGAATTCATGTTGGGAGGGATGTATGGAGTTCCCCAGCTTGGTTGCAGCACTGCCAGCTATGAGATCAGACGAGGTTAATGGGCCTTTATCCCGTGCTTGTGACAGCATTCAGGGCTGGAAGTTGCATAAGCTTCATGTCTGTATGTGCTAAAGGCTACTTGAACTTAGTAACTCTCAGGTTTCATATGTCTCAGTAATTTGAGCCTATCCAAACTGCAATCAGTGCTTTTATTCCTTTCATTTCAAAGTAAACCGTTGTTAGGATAGCTAACTAATATAAAAGACAACTTTTTTCTTAAATTAGATCTATGTGTGAATTTCCCAATACCTCTTAAAACTGACAAGAAGCCAGTGTTTGTACTGTTCCTTATTGCATCAGTGGGTATGTAAAGGTCAACTTTCTCCTCTCTTTTCAGACAAAGTCTGCAGTCCAGGCTCTAATAAAGAAGCACCAAACAATCCCAGGCAGCATATGGAAGGCTTTATTGGACCGATTTGATAAACATTGTAAAAGTGATTAGAATATTTAAGTTTATTTTACTGCTTTTACAGCATGCAGTCAAAGCCAATGTCCTACAGCAGTAATGACTAATTGGTGTCTAACCAGTTTAATTTACAAGTTCCTATAGATTCAACAGAAGAAAACAATCAACCTCTTGAAGATTTCCTTGTGTAAGCTCTTTTGCTCTTTGAGAATATTTGTGAAGTCAGGAAGAGTGGGCTTATGTATAATGGGCAGTGCAAGTACTAAATTTCCCAAAAGGAAATCATGTTGCCCGTATGGGTTCAAAAGTTTTGCCTGTTCTGTGGGTGTTAAGAGGCTTTTTTTTGTTGTTTTTGAGCTGTTCCTAGTCCAGTCTCAGAAAAGAATCTTAGAGTAGGTGTTGTCCAGTCTAGCAGGCAGTCAGTACTTTTCCAGTTGGACCTCATACAAGACAGTGTGAGAAAATGTCTTACTTTTGAAAAATGATCTAAATAGCAGATTATTAGCTAGAGATGTATACAGAAAAATAATCCCATTAAGCCTAGTGTTAAATTCATACAACACAGCACTGAGCTTAATGGCTCAGTATCTTTAAAAGTAAGAATTCTGCATCCCGGATTTTGCTCTGATGGAGAGAAATCTTCTACCCCTTTGTACAGTGGAGGGAGAGGTCCCCCTCCCCTTTTATAAGAAGATGAAAAGTCTGGCTAACTTTGGTGAAGAAATAACAGTGACAGAAATTCCTGATTCAGATTCTAACTACAGTTCGAGGAAAAATTTAAAGTTTTATACTCTCAAATAAAGGAAAAAAGCTTCAGTTAAGTGTAGCACTATGCAAATACATGCAGAATGTACTTTCAAGTCTGTGTTTGTACATTCATGCACTATCGCACCATGCAATACTGATATAGTGGATAAGGCTGCCTCTAGCCTGAGAATCATTGCATGATAGTTTGTTAACAGTACAGATGTGCTATGCTCAGCGAGTGGGGTGGGGAGGACTTGAGTAATATAGGCCTGATGCTTATATCTACTGGTGGTTTGCAACACTTCCATTCCCATACAGATTGAGCCTGAATGGCTGCTTGGAAAGTGAAGGTGCAAGCAGTGTCATTTTCCTAATACAGCTTTCAGAATACTGAAACTTGCTGAAAAACAGAACGTGTTTTTACAAGCTAGGAGATGTTGTTATTGTTGGGAGTGGGAGAGCTTTGTGTAATGTATCCAATATACTATTAAAAGCAACCAAGTCTGTTAACTTCAGACATGAAGGAAGGTCATTTTTTGTGCCTAAGTGTTTCTTCTTGTACTTTTAATACCTACATAATCTTTTCCCTCAACATCCTAAAATTTTATGTAGCATCTAAGAAAATGTATACGTCAGCCTATTGTCACTAGAAATCTAAATGTACTCTGTGGATTAAAATAAACCTCTCCTCTTCCCATGCTCCTTCTCCATAAATATTTCTTGCACATCAGAAGAAGGGAGCAGAATGGACAGGTGAGCATACCTTGAAGAATTCTTTTTTCCCTTAAGCAAAAAGAAAAGAATCCTGTCCTGAATAAAACTCAGATCTGTTCAAAGACATAAGAATGTTTACTTGAACACCTTAACTATCATTGCAGTACGCAAGCAGAAGCATTTTTCTCTCAGCAGTGACAAAACTCAAGCAAATCAAGATGCTGACTAGTATGCCTGAACATGAATAGGAATTCAGACCATTAAGTTTCATATAACTTACACCAACAATATAAGCTAAAATTCAAAGCCTGAGCTTAACATAAATGAGAAAAGGAAATAAAAGGGTTAGCAAATACTAAAGCGAATACAGTGAATGAAGCAACAGTGATGTGGAATAAGTGGAATCTGAAAGCATTCCTTGTATCACAGAAACTATGCAGAAGGATGAGACAGTGAGGATGTTAGCATCATCAAGTGATACACTTCAGTCATCTGTATTTTAGGAGCTGCACAACCTTTCAGACTCCACATGCTCTGGTACCTGACCATGCTGCAACTCAGAATAAAGCACTACCAGCCTCAGAGAGAGAATATGTGATCAGAAACAGTGGTCATCTTTCACAGGGATTTGAGCCTGGATCTCCTACATCAGACAGCTCTTAACAGTTTGTTCAAAAAGTTCAAGGCTTTTCTGGGCTATTTAATCTTATAACTGCATCCCTATATTATTTGCAGCTTATCTGAAGTGCGTGAAACTTAATTGCTATAGGTTTTCTTCTGTCACTGTTGTCTTGAGAGTATTTACTGGGTTCTCAAGATGATGGACAAAAATGTTCTTTAGAGGTCTAAGTGGTTTTGAATAAAGAATAAGACAGTGTTTTTTCTCATACGAAAAAAAAGTCAAACCATTTTTCCTCAGAAATATGTTAGAATACTTCACCAGTAAAGATTTTTAATAGAGAACTGTGCTAATACAGAAACTAGAACTTGAAGCTGGTATTTTAGGAACTAGCAGAAACAGGAGCTGCTTCTCATGCAATTGTAATTGCTGGCTGTACAGTAGCTAAATGAGCATGTATGGCTGGAACCAAGCCTGGTGTAACTTCAGTATTCCCTTATTTGTTAGATTTATTTGTTGTTGTTTTTTTTTAACATGCAAGGTAGATTCAGAAATCATATCCAAGGCTGCAAGACGCTGAGATCTCTATTAACAATGCCAAAAACTTCATGTTCAAACTGCAGTTTCAGGAATACTAAATTCAGTCAGATACTGCACAGAACCACGTGTGTGACTTCAGAAGCAGAGTATCAGAACTAAAGCTGCTTGACTCTGGCTATGCTTAAAGGCACAGCTACTTCATGGATACACTGTCGGACTGCAGTATGTAAGACTATGGTTTGAATTCCTACTCCTGTCCTGGCATATTACGTAGCAGGCATGCACTGAATGTAGGCTAATACACAGATTTTAGACTTTATGCAAATGCAGACCCTGCCAATTTTAGCGAATACGTAACATCAGCACAATCCTAAAATTATTTCAGATGAATCTCAAGTTTTTTTTTTGCTTTTAGAAATGAAGTCTATTGTATTCCTCGCATTTTCCCAGGGTTATTTCTATAATGGAATGCATTAATATTTGCCCTTTCGTATACCAAACACCTCCCTCCACACACAAAAAATTCATACCCCTTCTTCAAAAATCTCTCACTGTAGTAATTTCACTCCACTCTCTGCTAGGAATATCAGCATCTCCTAAATATTCCTGATCTCTGGATAAAACAGCAAAGAAGTTGTGCTTTATGGAAATAACTAGAGAACAAGTATTTGAGTGGTATGAAAAAAAAAAAGCTGGAGTAATGTTAAAAAGACCAAATGCTAAATAAATAATAATAAAAAAAAGCCCAAAACATACCAGGCATTGTGTTAGACAATTGGATTTGCATATCACATTGTCCTCCTGTTGCCCTAATCATGCTGAATTAAAAGTTTTAAATTTTAATTATCAAAATTGGGAATAAGACTGGTGTTAATTTGTCGGTGTCCTCCATTTTCAGTCTGAATCGACTCCAGATTTGAACAATGTGACCATTCCAAATGTCTCTGTGATTAGGGTTCTGTATTTTACAGTTTATGCACAAATACATGTATTTGCATGGGTGTATGCAGTTTTAAATTTAAACACATTGCATTTTTACATGGAAAATAGGGAAGCAGGGAAAATAGCACAAATTCTGGTCAATTGAGAGCTTTTTGGAGAAGATCCGAAATGCGAGGTCTCAGTAAGGGTCCAAGCAAGCACCTGGGTACATTGCCAAGCAATGGTTTGTGATCGCCAAGCAACGAAATGTGACATCCCCAGGCCAGGGATTGTGAAAGTGTGGCCCGCACTGCTGAAAGATAGGCACGGTGGCTCAGCCCACAGGCTTGTGCCTTGCCTCCAATAAGTGTTTGTGCGAGGCATGCCTCGGTGCAGTGACATGTTCTTGGAGCTGCTGCTGCAGCTCTCAGTGTCCATCTCAAAGGAACTTCTGGTTTACCCTGACCTTGCTCTGAGCCTGCAGCTGGGACATCCCAGAGACACACGTGCAGCAGCACAGGCAGGCAGCATGGGGTCACCTCATACTAGCAGCTGGGGGTTCCTTCGCAAGGGACCCTCCCCAGGCCAGTGAATGACTGTGGCTTCTCTCTTCCACCATGACGCTGCTGCAGCGACAGTGTTGGGGACTGTATTGACATCTCCCACTCCCCCCAGCCACCGCGACTGCTGGAGAACATGGACAGAAAATTAGACAGCCACCGCCCCGTATGCCTGGAGAACTGGGTCAGCGTTGCATACACTGTGCCATGCTGCCACCAGTTCTGCTTCCTCTGCATCCAGCAGTGGACTAGCACCAGTCCTCTGAGTCTGCTCTGCAGATGGTTGCATTCCATCATCTACTGTGTGCAGGAAGACAAGTTCAAGGGGCTGGTCCTCAGACCAGCTGCAGTGGCATCTATTGCTGAGCAGAGCCCCCCCAGGCCCCCAGGGCTGGTGTCCAGACCTGCTGTGGGCAGCCTCCACCCTGACACCTCTTCAGGGAGTACCCAGCTCTGCTCTGGCCCTGCTGTTCTGGCTGCGCTGGGATCTGGGGCACATCCTTGAGGCCGAGGGTCCAGAGGTACTCCTGCTGCAGGATTCAATCATCTGCACCCTGCACCTCTTCAGCCTGCAGGAGGAGATCCTGATTGAACTGCTGGATTTTGACCTCCAGATCCATGCAGTGTCATCTGTGCACCAGTTCACTGACATCACCATGCAGAGGTACGGCAGGGAGGCTAACAGCCTGCTGAGCCTCAGTGTCTGCCATGCTGCTGGGGGACGGCAAGCCAACCCTGCAATGGACCCCAGAACAACTGCCCCATGAGAGCAGGCTCCTGGCCCTGGCCTGGCCCTCTCCAACAGCCGCTCCAACTCCAGTGAAAGTGTGGTGGTGGGCATATCAGGACAAGGCCACAGTGGGTATACCAGCCACCCCCATTCCAACCCTGCTGCGGTCACCATGGAGAGAGGCAGGGCCTTGCAAGGAGCCGGCAGAGCCTATGGCAGGGCTCTTGGACACCAGCCCACATGAGGGGACCTGGCGAGACCCCAAGAGGAAGACCAGCTGCTAGCAGGCCTCTCTGCACCACTGAAGAAGAGGCCACCATGCTGGCAACAACAGAACACTGGAGGGGCTGCCAAGACAGGGGCTGGGCAGCAGCTGGGACATACGCTAGCCCCAAAGGACCCTTGTTATCTGTGTCCAGTTCCACCATAGAAATAAAGTAGAAAAAAAATCAAAGAAAACGTCAGTGTTGTTAATGACATGGCAGTTGTTGCCATCCACATCTCTGCTGCTTTCTCCCCTCTTTCGTAATGCCATATGGCTGTCTGCCCTGTTGCTTTCCAGACAAGAACCCCAAGGGCTTCAGTGAGGGGAAGGGCAAATTTCTGCACCTAGGGAGGAACAAGCCCAGGCACCATGGCATTGTGCTCTGGGTGGCCATGCCTGAGCAGGCTGTTTGGGCAAGACGAACTCCAGAGATGGTGAAGTACTTTGTCCCCATGCTGGAGGCCGTGGGGATGCTGGCCTATGACATAGGGTCATGCCCAGTCAGTGGGAGCTCCCAGTTGCCCTTCCACCAGCCCTGGGGGCTCCTGTACATCACTGGTGGTGCAAACACTGATGGTGATCTGGAGGAAGAAGAGATTAATCACTAAAATAAAAAAAAATATGAAAAAGCTAGAGCACTCATTTCAGCATTGACTGCAGCACACACCTCCACCTTTCCTCTTAATCCCCATCCCACTCTCTATTTCTCCCCAAAATAACCTCCTTCTCCTGCCATTCCTGCCTGGGGCCTGTGCACAGCCTCGAAGTCTAAGGTGGCTGCCACATCAGGAAGCTGCTCAGGTTGAGACAACGCCTAGGCACCAAGTGCAACTTTAGTGCATGTAACCGGTTTTTGGGGGGACTTCCCCCTGGCCTGATGTCAAGGCCTGGATAGAGAAGGCGGATGAAGAGAACGATGGAGAAATTTTCCTCCTGTAGGATTTTTGTGGTTTTTTTTTTTCTTATTTCTGGTTCATTTTGCACATTACAATGGGTACCTGTGGGGACTTTGTATGCTTTTGGGTAGTGTGGCCCCAAGGGAGCATGAAGGCTGTGTCATATCAAGGGGGGGGTTTTATAGGGAAATATTGTCTCCAGCTTTTTGTGGGGAGAGTAGGCTCCGCGTCTTGAGCACTGCATCCAGGCCTGGGGCCCCCAGCATAAGAAAGAT
The DNA here is from genome assembly GCF_002078875.1 of Numida meleagris. Taxonomy (NCBI): domain Eukaryota; kingdom Metazoa; phylum Chordata; class Aves; order Galliformes; family Numididae; genus Numida; species Numida meleagris. Next base: position 109,546,564 of record NC_034410.1, on the reverse strand, counting down.
GTGGAGCCGTTGGAGCGGGTCCAGAGGAGGGCCTCAAAGATGATCAGAGAGCTGGAGGATCTCTCCTGCGAACACAGGCTGAAGGAGCTGGGCTTGTTCAGTCTGGAGAAGGCTCCAGGGAGAGCTCACCGTGACCTTCCAGTACTTGAAGGGAGCTTATAGACAGGAGAGAAACCCACACAAACCAAGGTATTCTGGTGTAATGAAGGAAACATCAGAAAGCTGAGGACAGTGATGCTACAGAGGACTCAATTTTCCAAACTGCAAAGAGACACGAAGCCCAACAGCAGGTCGCCGGAGGCCCAGTGCCACCCGCTGGCTTACAAGGCCCAGAAACAAAGACACAAAGTGAGGCCTCAGGGCTCGGCGCCAGCGCACCACCCGAGCCTCAGCAAGGCGCACGGCGCACACGCGACGCGGAGCCGACACCACGCGCTGGAGGTCGCAGCACCCCCTAGCGGCGGCGGCCCCGCCGGAAGCGCGGAGTGCTGCAGCAGGACAGCGGTCCGGGCGGCTCACGCCTCCCCGGCGGCGTGGAGTTCCTCCCTCCCCCTCTCCTGCCGCCTTCGTTATCTCCTCGCCCTCGCTCCCGCCGGGGGCGCGGTGCCCCTCCCGCCTCCGCCCCGCGGGGAGCCGCCCCAGCCTGGCCGCCCGGCGGGCACCCGGCCTCCGCGGGGGCGGTGGGCGAAGGAGTAAAAACGGGCCCCGGGAGGGACCAGGGGCCGGAGCTGGAGCTGCAGCTGCGGCCGCCGGGGGAAGGTGAGCGGCGGCGGCGCGGGCCGGGCCGGGCGGCGGGTGCGGCCCAGGGCGAGTCTCGCCGACGCCGAGCATCGAGCGGGGCTGGGAGCGGGTGGGAGGGCAGGCGAGAAGTGCTCGCTCTGGCTACTGAACGCGGTTCCTCCAGTTTCTTTTGGGAGAAAGCTTGATCCTCCTCCAGCTCCCTGCTGAAGGAGTCAGTGTGGGGCTGCTGCCGCCGCAAGAAGCAGGCCGCTTCGTGTTTCCAAGCAAGAACAAAGCACCCTGCTAAATCGCAGCGTCCTTCCAAGTTGCAGGTGCCATTAGCAGCGTTACTGGACTCTTACGTTGCTGCTGTTTTTTTACGGCAGGTTTGCTCGCTCTGGCACAGATGCTCCCTACGAGTGGCTGGCAGGGCAGGAGGCAGCGTGAAGCTGTGGGCTGGGGCGTGTGGTAGCTGCTGTTGTGCGGTAGCTCCCAGTCTGAGGACGCGGGTATGCTTCTCAGGGGTTCCCCTGGGTCTCAGGAGGCCCGGTGCCTTCTGGAGACTGCAGCTGTGCTTTAATTAGGGGCTTGTCTGGGTGAGAGCCTAGGAGTCAGTGGAAGGAACTGTGTGTTAGCCTTGTCTGTGCAGCGCCTTCAGCGTAAGTCTGTGTGCAGTATTGTTGGTCGAAGGAGTCCTGCCTTTGCAATCTAGTGAAAATCCATAAGCAGCTCTATTAAGAAGTTATTACAGAAATTAGGTGTTTGGCTCAAACTGCATGGCAGGAAGCATGTTAGGGATGTCAGCTAAAACAAGTCCTTTAAGGGTATGATTGTATTACAGAGAGGCTCTGCTGCTAAGTTGTCTGAGGCTGGGGCTTCGTAGCACTGCACTCCGCTGTGTTTTTGCATTTGAGTGGTGACAGCTGTCAGAACACATCAGACAAGCAGGGCAGGTTGGGCTGTTTGCTTGCAGGAGGACCTAATCAGAGGATGTCGCTGGTGTTTCAAGAAAGCAGCATACTTGATTTTGTAATTTTAACTGGGCTGACACTAGGCAGTTCTAAAGTGGGACAGATCAAAATGACTCTATTAGTAACACATAGGAACTGCATTGGGACTTTATCCATGTTAGGGTATGCCTGTACTTTTTTGAGCACTGAGACAGTCAGCCTTCCCTTCGTCAGTGCCACTACCTGTGGTAAGATGTTAAGTGTGACAATAACATAAATCACACTTACTCTGGATGCACAGTATTCCTGTGGAGCTCAAAACATATGCTGGACTTGTTTTAGGGAGAGCAAGTTTACAGCCTGGAGAAGACTTTTGTCTGTGGACAGTAAGTCAAATATGAGCAGGGATGGCTATCTGCATGCTGCGCTACATGAGCAAGGCCGTGGCCATTTGATCAGGGAGTTGTTTGTTGCCTCTTTTCATCACTCATGAAACCACACATCCAGTTTAGAGCCCCACTGTTTAAGAAAGGTGCTGGCAGCCTTGAGGAGGTCCAGAGAAGGGCCGCCAGCAGTGTTGAGTGATCAGATTGCATGGTGTCTGTGGAGAGGTGGAGGAAGCTGCGTTTGTTTAGCTTGAAGAACCTAAGGGGGAATCTTGCTGCTCTTAGTAATGAATAATTATTGCTGGGGTTAGATGCTTATCAGCCAAGAGACACAAAGCAACAGGTACAAATTGCAGCGAGGGAAATTCTGACTGGAATAAAGAAAAACATTTTCACCGTGAGGGTGATCAAGCACTGGATTGGTGGCTGAGAGAAGTGGTGGAATCTGCGTCTTTGAAGGTATTACAGATTGGACTGGACACGGCCCTGAGCAACCTGATCTAACTCACTGACAGACAAAATGTTGGGCTTGTGCTGCCCAGGGATTCTTTGAAATCTAAATTATTCTGTGATTCCTTTCAAGACTAGATAGCAGATTTTTCAGAGTAGAATTGACTGTCCCTAGGGGAAGGAAGTATATTAGATATTACCTCTGTGGTTGGCAGCAAATATTTTTTATTTGTGCTACCACTTAGTGCATAGATTTGCAAGCAAACTTATAAAATGGCAGTGATTGCATTTGAGGTGTTGCATCTAACATTGCATATGGAAAGCCAGGTCATGTTTTGCAAGGCTGGCATGTGCAAACAGGACTTGAAACTTACTCGATAGGCACTTGGTGTTTGGAGAAAGCCTTAAGGAATTAAAAATGTAATAGGAAGGAAAGCATAGCTTTGAATTATCTTAAAGTTGTATAATTACAGCTGAGTTTTAGAAAGGTGTTTCTATGCCAGAACTAATTTCTCCATATTGTTCTCTAGTTAGTAGGTGGGACACTGGGGAAATCCGTAAATTTACCAATTTACCAATCTGGTAAATGTCAGAGCATCGAATCTTACTCTTGAATACTGTATGGTCTCACCAGTTGTATTTCTTGTACTTGGCTGTGAGTGTTTGCTGCCTCCCAGGTTCTGGAGTTCACCTCTGACAACTAAAATAAGAATTGTATAAGCCTGGATTGGTGGAACAGGCGTGAATCATGTGAGAGACGTCCTTTTATTTTTTATTTTTTATTTTTTTTCCTCTTAAATAAGGAGTTATCTTTAGCAAGGTGAGTTGAGGCCAATTTCAAAATGGAAAGAGAAGGAACATCCTTGCTATGTCAAAATAGGAGAAAAAAATGAGACTTGGAAGTAAATGAGATGATTTTTGCTCTGATACCTGCTTCAACGTGGAATAAAATTGATCTGATTCTTTGTATTTGTTGTCTTTGAGATTCTGATAGATTTAGTCAAATGATCTCTCATTAGTCCCTTGGTGCTTGTAGAACAGAGCAAGAGCGAAGAAGTGAAGGATACTCATCTCTCTGTGCGTAGGAACTCTGCAGTCATATGTTGTACATCACATTTTAATTAAAAAAAAAAACAAACAAAAAACACTTGGATTCTTTCAGAAGTGATTGTTTTTAATCCCTCTGTTTCCCTCTACAAGTCTGCATTATGGTTGCAAAATGTTTTTCTTCCTTGACTCGATTAACAGTTTAACAGTTACTCCAAGTTTTGACCAAAACTTTATTAGACTCAGAAGTATGTCTTTTTTTTTTTTTTTCCAATGTTCTACTCCTTTTGTTGTAAAACTCCAGCTAAGATAGCCAAGCATACAGGTTGTCTCAGGTTTGTAAGATGAAGTGATTACAGAATTAGAATGAGAACCATGGAATACCAGCCCAGAGAGATGTATCTCTAAACCTTCTTAGGGACTGCCACGGGCGAAGAAGACTCTTATGCGTGGACACAGTAAAACCAGAGCACTTAAAGCTTTTAGAGAAGTGTGATCCTTCTTCCTCCTCCTTTATGCTCCCTCTGCGTTGTGCTCTGGGACTTGTATTTCACTCTCTTTCCACTTGCAGGTGCATTTGAAGGTCTCTACATGAGTGAGGCCACACTCTTATTGAGTCATGTCTGCTGTTAGTGGAAGTGTTTGGTAGGTTTTTTTTATAGCACTCGATTTGAGATTGTATCGATTCCTGCGTGGTAAATGGTATGTGAATCAGAGAGGTTTTTTGTGTGATTAAACATCTGTTTTTAATCTGGTTTGTCTGTTTTCTTTGAGGATTTATTCATCTGCTTTTTTTTTTTTTTTTTCTTTTCTTAAACAGAAGATGATAGGTAGCAATGAATCCTCTACTGAAGGACCAATACCTACATCCTACTTAACCTTCCTGGCTTACTTACTGGGAGAATGGACTGGTGTGGAACACACTGAAGATTATCTGAGTTATGGAGTCTACCTTTCATGGGTGCTTTTTCCACTTGCAGTAGTTTTTATACTTCCAGTAGCTATCTTCTTTCTCTGCTTCAACGCTTCCTTTCTCCTTCTTCATATTTATAAAAGGAGGAAGAATGTATTTAATGAAGGACATTCTGGAGATGTTTGGTATGGTGCAAAAGAAATGTTGGCTAACCTGTGGGATGGACATGGGAGAATATGGCATGGTAAGCAAAATCTGATTTTTCTCTTAAAAAGTCCTGAAGCTCAGTTCCTGGCTTTACCTGTGAGGATTATCAGTTTACAGCTAATTGCTGTTGCTGTCCATTGACTGCCAGTGGTTCTTCAACTGTTGTAGACCTGGAAAAAAAAAAAAGAAAGAACTGAGACTCTTTTGGGTGTACAGTTTTGTCTTACGTTTTTATTCCTTTACTGCTACAATGAGATCTTTCATCTAGCCAAATACATGCAATTTTTTTAAATTAATATTCATTTCCTTCTTAACTTTTAATAACTACTCCTGGATTTTCTTATTCCAGGAGGACCTGAAGTGATAGCTATGTTAAAAATTAATTTGACTTGCTATGTCTCAGGAATTATTTAGCAAGCCAAAAAAAAAAAAGGGACCTTCTTACAGTTCTTTCAGATTGAATATGTAAACACTTGAAGCTAAATACTAGTTCCCTAATAGTTAATATCTCTGCATGTGTTTGTATAATTTAATTGCATGTAACTGTGCTAAATGTTGTCTGAAGGGGGCACTTGGTGTAGGTTTGCTCACTAGTTACTACTTTAACGCTTTTGGTCTCTGAAGTCAATTTACAGAGCCCTGCTTTTTGTATTTTCTTTCTATATATTTTTGACAACCACTTTCTCTAGTAGAAGAATGTCAAAACTCAGGGCTCTGCTCCTTGTCCCTCTGCTGTTATATCTTTTCTAAAGACAGACGTTATAAATGATTTGGCTTCTTTCTAAGGAAATTGTAAGCTTCTTTCAGAACCATTCATTCTAGATGCTGCTAAAGGAGAAAGATGTTTAAGAGCAATTTACATAAAGAGCAAATCTGTCTTGAAAATCATCTCTATTTGTTCTCCAGTCAAAGGGAAGAGGGTTTTCAAGGCATTGATAACCAGATGGTGCAGTGGCTGTATCAGATAGGCTTTGTAAGACTAAGATCTAACTTTTGAATCTGAGAAAGTACACTAGATCAAAATCAACAGCTATATCAAAGAGCTTAAAATGCTCACTTCGTAAGGAAAAGCTATTTACTTTTTTTCATAAGAAATTTTTTTAGGGCCTTGGCTTTTTTCATCCATAGGAACTTTTTTCTCTTTTATAAGGTCTGACTTTTTATTTGCACAGAAAAGATTCTTATCCAGTCTCTTATCTACTATTGTGACTTTTCTTTCTGCCCTGTCAGCTGCTTCCACTTCTCTTAGTAAATTATGAAATGTTTTCTGATTTTTTTTTTTATATGAAGTCCCCAACAGCTTTTAGTATTTGGTGATGGGAAAGTAGTGCTAGTATAACTGAGAGATAACAAAGATGAGTTTTGTACATTGGAATAAACAAAAAGACACATGAATGGGTGTTGTCATGTTAAATTGCCTTAAACAGTTACTCGCAGCAATGAACTTGACTTTGAAAGATAGGTAGTAGCTTGAAACAATAGTGTTTCAACACTCCTATTCAGTCCTTATTTTGATTTATCTAGAATGATTGATTCAGGGAACTACAGCTCTGAAGGCAGTGAACTGAAAAAATAAGGTGGAATTATGCAATAGTTGAAGAAAGCGAGGCTGTTGGTTTTGTTGTTGTTTTTGTTCTCTCTTTAAATAGAGCTTTAAATAAAGCTTGTAAACATGAAGCTGTGACAGCAACTTAGTAAGTGCTGCAAGACAGCTCTTGACATTTTAGCAGTCACTTTGCTCTCACACTTCTCGGTAGATACTGGTTTCAACTTGCCAACTTGATGCAAATTAGTTTATTTAGGATAGAATTTTGTCATACTTTGATATCCATTATGCCTTTAACTCCTAACAGGTTATGAACTTCATGGGGATGAAAATATTCCGGAAGGACCAGCACTTATTGTGTTTTATCATGGAGCTAGTCCTGTTGACTATCTTTATTTCATGGCTAGACTTCTTATCCGAAGGAAGAGATACTGCCATGTAGTAGCGGATCATTTCGTCTTTAGATTACCAGGTAACATACTACATTATAAACAATCAGTTTGAGAGTTCTTTAAACTTACTTTTTTTTAACAGTGCCATTAATAAAATTTGTTGTATAGAAGTACAGCTTTCAGTAAAAACTTTCATACAGGTTTAGTTAGTCTGTTGGAGAACAACTGTTCTCAGTAAAGAGTGTGTTCTTCTCAAACAAGAACAAATTTATGCAGCTGGCCCATGCAGAGACTGTTTGCAGTCCAATCTAGGCAACTCTTTTAATAATTCTGTAGTGCTTAGAAACAAAGAGAATAAGATGATGGGAGAAAGGCTTGTCTCTGTATTAATCGGTAGCTGATACTCCATATAATACCTATTAATATTTAGGCATGGTTGTTAATCAAATGTAAGTTGGAGTGTACTCTCAAGAAATTCACTGATGATACCAAACTGGAGAAACAGTTGACATTCTGAGGTTAGAGCTAGTATTCAGAGTGACTTCCCGAAAAGGACTGGGAGAAACATCATGAAGTTCAGCAAAAGTGAATATGAAATTTTAAATTTGGGATGAAATAATCCCATGTGACAGCACACATGGGAGCCTGGGTAGAAAGTAGCTTTGTCAGAAAGGACTTCAGCATTCTAGTGGACAACAAAGTGAACATGATCATCTTTGTTGCGAAGGCACGCTGCTAGCTCAGCTGTCTGCTGGCCTTTTTTTAGCCTGAGTGTAGCCAGCAGGTTAAAGGGAATGATTCTTTCCCTTGGTTTGGCACCTGTGAGAGCACATCCAACAGTACTGCGTCCTGTTCTGTACTTCCCAGTTTGAGAGGGATATTGGCTGGAGGCTGGAGCATGTACTATTTGGTCTGTAACAAATATAGACGGAGTAAGTTATTACTGCTGTCTTTGATTACTTAACTGTGAAGTCCAGAGAAGATGGAGTCAGACTCTTCTGTAAGGTACTCAACAATAGGATGATAGGCAACAGACGCAAGCTGCGGTATGGAAGATTCCAATTAGACACGTGGAAAGGTATTTTAGTGTAGGGATGATTGTGCACCTAAATAGATCGTCCATTGTAGCTGGGGAGTCTCCATCCCTGGAGATTTTCAGAACTCTGCTGGCTGAGGTCCTGAGTAGCTTGGTCCAGCTGGACAACTTGGAGTGGGAGGTTGTACTAGATGGCCTTCAGAGATCCATTCCAATGTAGATAATTCTCTGATTATGTGAATTATTTAAGGCTGTTCAGGGAAGACATGCCCAAGGTGCCCCGGTAATTGTTTTGGATTGTGTCTTGAAGTCTGCACAGTAGTCTATGACTGGCAGCCTAGATATATGGGGCTTCTTTTGTGAATCAAACCAGGAAGATGGCCATCCTTTTGTACTAATACTTAAACTTTCTGACCTTAAGGCGTCAGATAAATTGGATGCCTTTCCAGAAGATGTTTTAATTAATCAAAATTTTCTAGGCTTGATCTAGGAGAAATGTGAGGAAGGCATACTTGGATTAGATGATTTAATGATCCTTCTGTTGTTAATATTCGTAAATATGTTATGAATAGCTGTGAGGAATAGCTTGTCCCACAAACCTGAATCTGATATGTGCCAGTTTGCAGTTGTTAATATGTAGTCTCATTGCCTCCTCCTCATCAGGTGCTTCTGTACCAATTTAACTGTGCTTAATTGGATTGTATTTGTAGCACGTTGCTGTGCCTCCTGAGGGGTGCATGAGCCTGTAAGGGGTCAAGCAAGCTTAAGTCTTGACAGGTACAGCTTGATAATTTAGGAAAGGGAATTTAAACTAATAGGAAAAACTCCTGTCGATACCTGGAAATTCTTAGTGAATGTTGGAGTTAAATCCAGCTGACAGCTGGTCACGAGTGGTGTTCCCCAGGTGTTGGTATTGAGGCCTCTTCTGTTCAGTGTCTGTATTGATGACCTGGATGAGAGGATTGAGCGCACCCTCAGTAAGTTTGCACACGGCACCAGGTTGGGAGGAAATATAAATCTGTCTGAGGATAGGAAAGCCCTACAGAACGATCTGGACAGGTTGGATTGCTGAGCTGAGGCCAATGGGATGAAGTTCAGAAAGACCAAGTGCTGGGTCCTGCGCTTTGGCCACAATGGCTTCATGCGGCACTGCAGGCTTGGGGCAGAGTGGCTGGAGGACTGTACTGAGGAAACGGACCTGGGGGTGTTGGCTGATATCCCATGAGGGGTGCTTGGCTGAACGTGAGCCAGCAGTGTGCCCACGTGGCCAAGAACGCCAATGGCATCCTAACTTATGTCAGAAATAGTGAAGCCAGCAGGAGCAGGGAAGTGACCATACCCTGTACTCAGCCCTGGTGAGGCTGCACCTCGAGTACTGTGTTCAGTTTTGGGCCCGTCATTACAAGAAAGACATTGAGGCCCTGGAGCATGTCCAGGCAAGAGGAACAAAGCTGTGAGGGGTCTTGAGTACAAGTCTTATGAGGAACGGCTGAGGGAACTGGGATTGTTTAGTCTGAAGGGGAGGAGGCTCGGGAGATAATATAGCTCTTTACCACTCCCTGAAAGGGGGTTGTAGCGAGGTGGGAGTCAACCTCTTCTCCTGTGCAACTAGCGATAGGACGAGAGGGAACGGCCTCAAGTTGCGACAGGGGAGATTCAGGTTGGATATTAGGAAAAATTGCTTGTACAAAAGAGTGGTCACGTGGTGGAGTCACCATCCCTGGAGGTGTTCAAGAAACATTTGGATGTTGTACTGAGGGACATGGTTCAGTGGGGAAGTTACTGGTGATAGGTGGATGGTTGGAATGGATGATCTTAGAGGTCTTTTCCAACCTTGATGATTCTATGACTCTGTGATTGCCTAACGTGTCTGTCTTTCACATGGGTGCAGAAGGAAATTGTCTCAATTTATATTTAATCAATCCTATGTATATTTCTGTTCCTTATGTTTTAGGGGTAGAAATATATGAAATGAAGTCCTTGGGCTTATTTTTTTCTTTTATACTTTTAATACTGGAGGATCGTCACAGGAAAAAAGTTCTGATGCTTTTTGGTCCTTTTAGATTCTCAGCTGTGTAATGCTCAGGGTTACTTTGATTTCTCAAAGTTTAAATTAAAAGAAAATCTTTTCCTGAAGAATGCAGTGAAGACTGAGCTTTCACTTGTGTTCTGTTCCTTTGGCCTCTCTAGGATCTCCTTCCTAGAGTCATCTAGGAGCTCTCTTTAAAAGGCTGCCAGCTGTTTTAGAGATTTAAGTCTCTGTCTCATAGTGTCCCACGGGAAAGGAGCTGTGTCTCCCTTTCTGTTACATAGACAAGGTACTGTAAAATTTTTTGTGGCTTGTGTGCTAGATTGTTCTGCAGATACATATGCACAGTTACATGCAGTTGTGGAAGTTCGAATTTAGTGACCTGGATGATTCCTCTCTGTCTGTGTTGCTCAAGATTGTCTGCAGGAAACTGAGTGACTTCCTTGCTATCTTGAGATAGCTGATAGACCCTGTGTTACTGGAGCTAAGTTGCAGAAATTTATGTAATGCATAATTGTTTCAAGATAAGTATTTTAGTAGGTACTCTCTGAAGGATTTTCAGTCTTCTGTGAGAGGACAGTGTTGTGGGTGAATCGAAGCGTTCTAGTGCAAGGGGCGCTGTCTGGGCTGAGCTGCTGAATAAAACTAATTTTGGATTTCTTGGTGTTTGGAAAAATTACCTTACCTTGATGTTCTGGCTTTGTGTTTAGGATAATTTTTGTTGTTGAAAGTCGAAAAAACAGATTCCCGGTGACTTTCATGCTATAGGCAGGTACTGTCTTGGTGCTTTTTATCACTCTGTGAAGAGCCTTACTTTGGCATAGAGTGTTCTGGCTGTCTCTTCAGGGCCTTGAAGTTAATTCCTATCTCTCCTCTGCTCTACCTTGCCTCGTTCTGCTGTTGGAGCAGAAGCATTAATAGTAATATATGATTTGCTGGCTGAGCTACGAGATACAAAACTTTATATTCTACGCTGTACTAAAAGTCAAGGGGGAAATACAACTGAGAAACACTGTGGAGACTTGAAACCTCATCGCTGTTCTCTGTTACAAAATAAGATCTATATTCTGTTCGTATTGCTTTCCTATTTTTCTGACCTATGAACTGTACAGACTTGTAAGTTGTTACTCTTGTGACCCCTACCCCTCCTCTTCACTGTGAAAAGGAAAACTATTTTTGCAACTTCTGCTTCCTTGTAGTCTCTCATCAATACTCTTACTGTTACTGCTTTGTATCTCTCTTGAATGCACGGACAGAAAATAGATGAGTGACAAGCAGTTTTCTACCACCAGGTACATTTCAAAGAGCTTTAATGAGTTTGGGAATGTAAAACCTTGTAAAAATCAACTGTTCAAAATCCCAGAAGGAAAGCACCTGAGAGAAATTAAATCACTTGAGGAAAACTAGTTCAAGAGTCCTCTGTGCAGATGCTACTGGATGAGGTCTGCTGGTGTTACGGGTCATATGCGAGGCAGTTAAAACAAACTATGGGAGCTACAGCAGAGCTTGTGTTCTGGTACCATGCTTACAGATAAATGCTGACTGTGTATGGGTATAAACCATTACGTTATTTTCACACCACCTACAAAGACTAGTTTGAGATTGGAGTTTACGTAAGAATAGTGATATGCTGCCTCATGATCTCCTCCCTGAGTCCTTATTTTATGTGGTCAGTAAGACAAGACAGAACGTTGTCATCTTAACTATATTTGGACTCTTTTTCAGTATGTGTGTTTGTATAGATAACAAATGTGTGTTCATAGTAACAAATACTCATTTGCTAACCTGAGGGTAAAAAAACCTGATAATCTGCTTTCGAGAGTTAAACTTGGCTAGTTCAGTTCTGTACCTTTGTGGCTGATTGAGTCATGTCTGGCTCTGTGGGAAACTTGAAGAAAGAGAACTGCTCAGTGATCTGAAGTTCCCAAGTCAGTATGCAGTGTGCACAAATACTACATACATTTAAAATGTATTAATGTCAGTGAACGTGATTGGTTTCTTGCTAGTTCTTTTTCATTATACTAGTTATCTAAATTGAGCTAGTTGTCTTAATGTGTCCATCTGATAACTGTAAGCAATTTTTGATGTTCTGCTGCTCACTGAAGAGCAGGGTAAGTATGACACTTCACATTTGAGATATGAGGAGAGTACGCAAGTTTACGGTTCTGAATTTAGTAAATGAAAACTCTTCACCTGAGATGCATATGTGCAAATCAGACTCCCCAGATCCCTCTGTGTAGTGAAAGGCCACCTGGATGCTTACAGACTGAACTGAGGAGTCAATCCGTGCAGCGATCTGGAACAAAGAGAAAGCTGTGTTTCATTTGTCATTCTCCTCCTTGTGTGCTGAAGTTAACAAAAAAAACCAACCCCATAATTTGCTGATATTTTAATTTATTGGACTTTATTAGGACTGTGTCATGTTGCTTGAAAAGTAGAGCTTGGACAAGAAGAAGGTACACCAGAGAAGACTTAACAGCTCTGAATATGACATCCAGAACTTGCCTGTTTTTTTTTTTCTTCCACTTTATTACTGATTTTGAGGTAGCATTTGCCTTCACCATGACAGAAAACCTGAATTTTCAGCTTCTTAAACTGAAGTTTATAAGCAAAACTTTGTGTCAGTCCTTGTAGAAATATCTTTGATTTGGGGTATTAGGCTGTTAGGCAAGTTTTAGCCGCCGTCTTCTGTCTTGGGAATTTATGCTCAATGGTAGTATGAATTAACATCTTCTGTATTGATATTGATCTTACCCTGCAGGTTTAAAAATGTTTATTGAAGTACTTGGCGTTATGCATGGACCAAAAGAAGTATGTGTCAGTGCTCTGAAGAAAGGCTACCTGTTAGCTGTTTCTCCAGGTGGAGTTCGGGAAGCACTCTTTAGCGATGAAACATATTCTATTATGTGGGGTAATCGAAAGGGCTTTGCCCAGGTGGCCATTGATGCAAAAGTGGTAAGTATGATGTATCACAGAAGAGAAGCAAAAAATGCGAGATTCTTGATTCTTTCTTCTAGGGGAAACTTGATTATCAAATAATTGGTGTTAGATTGCTGACTAACATGAATACAACTTACTTGCTTTTGTAACTAAATTTCAAGACTTGTCCCTTTTGATAAGAAGGCTTTGGAGTCATCTAAGAATACTGTGGCTAAGAAATCCAGAATTTAAAAGAATAAGAGTTGAAATCGAGGACAGTTTGTAGATTACGAGCTCATTTTACACCTGCCTAGTCAGGGTTGTTACAGCTCAGCCTCTTACCAGAATGACTGGAAAGCAACCACGCATTGTATTTCTATTTCTCCTATTGTTGAAATAGGCTGTAAATCAGCAGACCTGCCTGTGCTGTTGTGCTAGAAGCACTGGCATTATGTACTGCATTGGTATTTTTGTGCTAGTGAGGGATCTTTAGGGCACACAGCAGCAGCAAGTGATGCTGCTCATTGGTATGAACCATTTCTCCTCAGTTCTGTCTAATATAAAGCATTGTCTGTGATCAGTAGGCAAGATTATTCGCATGGGACCAACTATGGAATGCACAAACACACACAATATTTGAACTGCAGCTATTTTAATAACACTTTTAGAGTATCTCTCATTCTGTATTTGTATTTGAAAGATGTTTGCGTATGTCTATAGATCTGCATATACCTAATTTGAAATGGTGTCACTCCACAAGTTTTATGTTTAAATACTGCCAAAGACAGAGTAGTTAAATCTCTGGATTTTACACCCAAGTAGAATACTGTTAAGACCTGATTTTAAATGGGTTTCACTTTTAATCAAGAGGAAAATAATACATTTTAAGCAGTATATTTTCAACAGATTTAGATTTTACTAATACATTATAATAGCAAATGAGGCCATACTTGCAATTCAACTGTGCTTGTACTGCTTATACTTATTTAACAGAATGCAAGTTCAGTTTCTGTCAACGGTTTATGGGCGTTTGGCCCGGTTCCGTGACAAATGGGATGGGGGACCCACAGACCCATGCCCTGAGACCATGACAGTTTCCTTTGTGCACTCATAAAGATCTTGCAGCTTCATTTTCCCCCCCACTTCCTAAAAGAGATGCGGAAGAATAGGTATAGTGTTGGAGGCAGGATTAAATTGATGGGGAAAAAAAAATCTGTATTTAGATAAAGAGGTTCTTTAAGTCACCTTTAATCACATGTACAGCTATTAGTGAAAAGAAAAATATGCCTGAACATTAGTACTGGGACCTTCAACTTCCTCAGATTGTCTCATTTCAGCGGTTTGCTTGCCAGAAATATTGTCATCTAAACCAACTTTTACAAGTTCAAAAATCCACTTCTGTGTCAAAAGTAAGATGTTCCAAAGATTATAGTTCTGGAATAAGGAATTTGCTTACCATTGATTACCGTTTCGTTTAGGCAGCTGCACTTCTTTAATTCTCTATAGTTGCATTGGATTACTTACAGGCTTCTTTTTTTTTTTTTTTTAAAAACACCTTGAAGCCTTTATGAAATGTCTCATTTCTGTATGTTATTTTTAAAGTTTGAAAGAGTATGGATACGTGAAAACTTTAACATTCTTTCAGTGTTTTGATCATTTGTTATAAATTGATCTTAAAAAAATAAAATCATGTAGTAGAACCTTCCCCCTCACTTTGTTCTTGCAAATCTTGACAGCTGTTTGCAAGTTCAAAAAACAGTAATAAAAGCTTGAAATATTAACACTGTTCCAAACATTCATCAGCAGAAATGAATCATGGGCCTGTACTGAATATGGTGCATCATGTGCAAAGCAATAGTCAACACAGTAGAGATGAATCACACAAGTTTAGGGGCCCAGTCCTGTGAATTCTTTAAGCATAACTACAACTAATACCCCTGATAACTACAAATAGTAACCCTAATAATAACCCGAATAACTACCCTCAGCAAGACATTTAACCACTGGATTCACAAATGTGCAAGTTCTTTGAGACAAGAGGAGGCTTAAATGCTCCATAGGTTCTGAAATCCTGTACTGCCGTAAGAAAATGGACTTGCTGAAACCTCACAGTGTTCTCCAGGCTGAAACCTCATGGCAGAAGGTGGCAGAAGGACTTAATGAATCCTTGTTTTGCTCTCTGTATGTCCTTGTCTGACAAACACTTTTGAAATTAATCTCTGTGTTGGATTTAAGTGAGGTAGCAGCTTTTTAGATAGTGTTATCTTCATTAAATTCTTAATATGTTTTTTCCCTCCTAGCCCATCATTCCTATGTTTACACAAAATGTTCGAGAAGGCATTAGGACATTAGGAGGAATAAGTAAGATATTTTATATACTTTCTTGTAGTTTATTTTTCCATATGCCTATCTTTGTAGAAATAATCCCATATAGATTTGAGAATTGACAAAGCCTTATTTCTTGAGGTTTACTTGCCAATGCAACTCAGAGACATGAGCAAGATTTAGTATCAGCATTAAATGTGGTATTAGCTCATCTCAGTTGCTCTCATCATGACAATGTGCCTTCATAAAGTAGCAGAAGTAAGGAAAAAAGTAGCTAGAAGAAGGCAGATAGGTTTAGAATATTGTTTTGCTCTGCTTGTAACTGCTAGACTGACTCTAGGTTTTCTGCTGTTAAGAAGCAAAGGTTTGAAGATGACAGTTCCTTTAAATAACAACTTAAAGCATTGTGCTTACACTTAGATTTCAAACACTGAGGTTTGTAGTTGTTATACAGTGCAGCACTAAATCTAGTTTTGCACAAACTTGTGTTTGCTTGCTCTCTCCTCATCTTTTTTGAGAGTTCTGGTACACTACCAGATGGGTATATGTCTGAAGAGCCCACCTCTGGGACGATTGTGTCTGCATCTCTGCTGATAGTGCTAGCTCTTCCCTTGCCTCCGTGCTATTTGTGTGTGTGTGTGTGTGTGTATCCTCCAACTTGCTGCTATCAGAGCCTGCAGAGTCTCCTCCAGACAGCACGTTCTGTTTCAAATTATGACATCATTTTCATCAAAGCTCTGCAGGACAAAGCAGTTCCATTTCTCGTCCTATCTAATTAGAAGCTATGTGCTGGATGGAGAAAGCCCAGACATCAAATGTAGGCATGCAGGATGATTCGCACATTCTTTAGGATGTTCTACAAAAATTAACAGCATTGTTACTGTTTTCAGGAGAATCTTCCCAAACTGGAAGAGGCTTAAGCCAGAAAGATAGATGGTACTTTTATTCTATAGCAGAGGTGCCAAAAGAATTTAATTCTGTTGATTGCTGGAGACATTACTCTGATGTCAATAGTTTTGGAATATTCTTTGTTCTTTTAGTTTCAATACAGAATAATTGACATTTCAGTCACTAAGATTTTTTTTTAATATAAGAGAAAATTAGCACCCTTTTTGCAAGAGTGCTGTTCTGGTAGCATTTGGGATAGATGCTTAGAAAGTGACATGAGGAAGGACTGCCCTCATAAAACTGATGGAGGTATCAGTTGTTCTTCTGTTTGTTTGTTTTCTTTTCCTCTTTGTATAGTGTTTCACTGTAACCAGTGTATGATCTCAAAGAGCACTTCAGTATTTAGCACAACTGCCTTTTTGGTACATCAGACTTTCTGATCCTTCAGACCTCAGTGGGACTGAACAAAACAGTCTTGAACAGTTTAGTGGGCTAACCTGTAAAGTTAGCTAAATGGTAACCCATATTGGGTGGTATTCCCAGCTGCTTCCCTATAGAGCTACTGAATTTTCCTCTGCTTTGATCTCTCTGCAGTCACTCTCTGGGGGAGATGTTTCACACTAAGTGAGTTTGGAAGCAAGTCTTATGTTGGTGTTTAATGCAGCCTTTGGGAAATGAAAGCCAAGAGTAGAACAGTACTTGAGATGACATGCTTGAGAATCTGGGTCATGGGCTGGATTACTCAACAAGCCAGTTTCAGTTTTAAAACATGATGGGGGGGAAAAGAAGAAATTGCAGAGTAATCTCAGTCTCTCTCTTTCCCCTTCCTTCCCTTTATTTCTCCCATCCTCCTTTTGTTCTCTTTTCCTCCCCTCCTCCCTATTTTTTTTCAACCTTAGAAATACTTAGGAAACTGTATGAACGTATTAGATTGCCAGTAGTTCCTATGTATGGCTGGTTTCCAGTCAAGCTTCGTACATTTATTGGAGAACCCATTCCATATGATCCAAACATAACTGCTGAGGAACTGACTGCAAAGGTAAGACAGACATACATGTAAATATGTATTTTAAATTTTGGCTGTTCTGATAGAAAACACTAAAGTATTCTTGTCAAGGTAATGATTTCTTCCATGGAGGTAGTTGAAGAAGTTGATGGAATCATGCTAAACTTTGGACTTGCTTAACTTTCAATGCCCCTCTAAAGTGCTGTCTCTTATTACTACACCTTGCAAATGTTCTTGGCCTTTTAATGTCAGTCCTGTATTCTGTATGTGCTCCAAGAAATAACTTGCTTTAAAGACTAGGGAAGTTTAGTCATCTAAGACTACTCTGCTCTGGCTTAAAAAAAAAAAAAGTCATGAGCAGTTCACTCAGGAAAGGTGTTCCAGATCACTTAAAAAGTTACCAATGAAGTCTTTCAAATATAGCACATCTGTGGCCACAGACTTGAAATTCCATAAAAACATAAACACAATAAAAGCCATGTAATTTCATGGTTTTGTACAGTCTATTTCGATTTCTGTTTCCTCCAATTTCTCTCTCAACAAATTTATTATAGAATGTTCACTTTCTTCAGATTTAGGTGGTTTGTAGAGAGAGTTGTCAGGTCCTCATATTCACTGAGCTTATGAATGGATTTCACAGTGCAGAGATACAAGTCAGGTAAGAGTGGGTGCAGAGCAGTCAGATTGAAGTGGCCAAAACAGCCATGTTTGAAAGCTTCACAGAGGGTCACTTTTAGCATTCTGAAAACTTCACCTGAGAGAAAGGGATTTCTGTTTTTGACCAGGCAAGTATCAGTTCAGTTTTCTGTCATCACCTGCTTATCCTCTGATTAGATCTCTGCAAAATGAAATCTTTGAATGTTAGCCTGCATTGTCTTGTGCCATGTTTGTGGACAACGGAGCCTGTCAGAGGAGTGTTGGTTTGCAGGAGGAAGGTGTTTGAATCATTTTCAGCCATGCTTTAGAGTCTTACTTTTGAACTTGTACCAAGGATCACTTTTCTCCTTGTTGAATGCTGGTTTTCCAAAGCAAGTAGGTCTCTGTTCTGTCTCTGGCCTTAAGAGTTTAACGGTCTGCGTTAAACTAGCATTACCTCACCCTAAGGTAACTTATTGCTCTGTTTTTCAGTGTTCCCCACAGAGCTATTATGTAACAGAGTGGTTGCCATTAACTTCTTGGCCTGCTACATTTTTGAGCAACAGTACTGTTAATATGCAGTATTTTAGGTGTGATCTAAGCACGCTTTACTTGACCAGCTCCTTTAGGGAACTTAGGTGCAGCCAAAACACAGTCATGTTTACAGTGCTGCTTCTGAGTTAGTGCAGAAGCAAAGTTCTTACATACCAAAAGGCTACTACTGATGCAAACCTGGGCATAGACAGAAGTTTCAGGGTTGCAGTAGTATACAGGTACTGACATGCTTTATAAATCTAGGTCTCTTCGGTAGTTCACTTCATCATCATTTTACTATTGCGTATCACTAATAGAGCTTGTGAACACAGCTACCAGAGATAAAAGTTACTTGTTTTCTGGTTTGTTTCCTAGCAGTGATCCCACAGACACCACGTGGGCTGAAATAACACTGAAAAACAGTGTTGTCTACTTGCAGAAGTTCTCCATTATTTGAAAAGATGAAAAGAACCTGGAAATTATGTTTATGTGTGAACAACATAAAGATGACCCCAAACTTTTCTCTTTCCTTGCAGACAAAAGCAGCACTCCAGGCTTTAATAGCCAAACATCAGAAGATACCAGGAAATATACTAAGAGCTTTAATGGAACGATTTCAAACACGACAGAAAGAAGACTAAGGTCTTCTGAGTAAGCTATTATTTAGTTATGATATTCTTAAAGTTATATTAATAACTTATTAATTCTTCCAATAATAGTTTTTAAATACTGTCCTAATGATGCTGTTGTATATTTTAAAATATGAAACACTTTCCCCTGTCCAGTATCAGGCTTGGGAATGGAAACTTTAAGTAATTCCTAATGGGGTAAAACTTGACAAATGCATTCTTACATGGAAGATGTTTATGCAAAAATGACGCTGCAAGTCTTTATATGTTCAGTTTCTTGTCTTTCTTTTTTCTTTCCATTTCTTTTCTTCCCCCCCCCCCTCCCCCCAGTTTCATAGTTGCTGCTTAACCTGGATGTTAGATCCACTATAGAGCTAAAGTCTCACTGTTTTAATCATTACCACCTCAACTAGCTTTTGTAGGCCAGGTTAACTCTATAGCTGTTCGCATCAGTGAAAACTTTCTTTAGGTTGTTACTTCCATGCTTCAAAAATCTGTTGCTGATGGGAGCAGTTGACTTTGAGTGGCCTGCAGGACCACTAGCTATGCCTGTAAAACCTGAGGTGGAAAATGTTCCGTTTTATTAGGTTTGCTCAGAAAGTGTTTGCATGAATAGAGAGTGAAAGAACTGCAGAGAACTAAGCAGATTTGTTACAGAAACTACTCTGGTGTAGAGTGAATCACAGCCCTACAGGTTGGCCGCTATTTCAAGCTGATCCATAATAGATATTTACCCTCAAGTATAGTGTGCTCAGTGAATGAATACTCAGTGATTCTAAATCTGCAGGTTCTCCTTTGAACAAATGAACCAAGCACTTACTTACACTTTAAGAAATGGAAATGAGATTAGTATTTAGTAACACAAGCTCAGAATGCTTTCTTGTAAAGGAAATTAAAAATGAATACAGTGCTCCTTTAGAAAGTGATAGTTCTTTTGAAAAACAGGGTGCATATATATATAATATATATGTAAACTGTTAAACCTCCATATTTTTCAAACATAGTTTTTATGTAAGCTACTAAATCAGACTTGAGAGGGAAACTGTACTTTAAGTAAAAACAACTGAATTGAACAAGAAGGAGTTGTAGAATTGGGCTTTTGTGCACTTAGAGTAAATTACATTTTTTTCATGAACTAAAACCTACATTTTTGCTGTCCAGATTTAAAAAAAAAAAAATTACAAGTTTGATTAGCAGCAATCTTAATCTACAGTCCTTAAATTACTATCTGAAAACTCTTTATTTCTGAGACAAGGACAAATTCTTTAAGGAAAGCCAAGAAAGGTTTTTCTTTTATTATGTGGTCTCTTTTCAGTAGTGTGTGTTTTGTTCTTTTTTTAAGAAAAAGTCAGAACCCAGGAGCTTTCTTTAAAAGAGCAGTTTTATTCAAATGAGCATCCGTTCCCCTAAACACTTGAGCACATGCTCTGGTTTATGTTCCTTAAACTGAAAATCGGTGGGATTACATAACTGCATGTGGATGATAGCGTACATTAGAATAATATCACCGTATGAAGTGATATTATTAGAGTCTATGGTTTGAAAAATCCCAAAAGATTACTTGTTTTATAATGCTACTTGATATAAAAAGCCTTTTTTGTGGTGTTAAATTAAGTTTTTTAAAGCTTGGATGAGAGTCATGTTATGTTAAAGCAAACGCCCATTCCGAAGCTGTAAAAATGATTTAGATTTTATTTAAGGGCAAGATTCTCCTTCAACTTTAAAGGATTTATTTCAAAACCATAGTGTTAACGCAGTGTATCATTAAAACTGATAATGCCAAGACACTGCATTGGAGTGCGACATAGGTATGACTTTGTTTTTAATGTCTGTCTTGAGGAAAATATAAATCAGCCGATGTGGTGAAATTCTCCAAGCCAGCTGAACAAAATTAAACACTGAGGTTGTGTGTATGTAAAAGAAAACCCAGTCAAAAATATTCCAGTATGAATGAATGTAGCTTTTGTGATAAGAGACTTTGTAAAAACTTATTTTGCTAAATGTTGGATATTTGATGCATTTTTTGTCCATTAAGTATTGAAAGATGAGTATGACAAATGAAGGACAGTATTGGTACTCTTTAAGTGTTCATATTTGTATAGGCCTTTCATATTTTTTTCTATATATAAAATTGTATAGAAGACACCTTTCAAATAAAATTGACAGTTGGAACAGGCTCTGAGGTTTTATTTTGTGTTTGAACTCAACAAAATTATTTGTGGCCTGCACTGTTGAACCTTGAGTGGCTTTGAGGTATTTGTAATATCCTTGGAAAGCTCTTCCTGCTTAGTGTCTGAATAATGGTGGAAGGATCCGAGCCCACGAAGGAATAAATTACAGGAGAAGTAATTCACGCAACAGTGGAAAATGGGACAAAAGTCACATAAGGAATAAGGTCTAAGTTCTAATAGTTGTACTCAATTCTGCAGGAGGCCTATAAGAGGCACTACAATACCACTGTGGTTACATTTAAGATTCCATGATAGAAAGTAAGTCATAAATACTAATACGATTTATTTGTATGTATTGAGTGTTTAAATGATTATCTATGCTTTTTCATTGAAAAAGGCAGGGCAGATCTGTAGACTCGTACAAATAAGATTAGAGTCCTTTTAGCTGATTTGGTTTACTGTGTGTTAGGCAGAAGTATTTAAAAGAAATTTTTGAAGCATTAGACTAGACCACTAATTATGATTAGCCTTTGGATAGGCTGAAGACTTTCCAGGTTTCTCCGTGGAAACAGCACAACCAGGATGTGCATTTTTAGATTGTTTGGAAGTGGAGATGGAATGACTGTGGTACTGATAGGTATTTGTCATTACTTCTCAGCGAGATAACAAACCTCCTACTGGCCAGTTTACTGTCCTGTTGTGTAATAGCAGAGCTCAGCCTGAACATCTATTATTAGGATGATTTCCTATGAAATTAATCGCTGCAAATGCAACCTAGAGCACTTAATCAGCGTTGTCAAAACAGTTGTGTGGTTCGTCTTGTATTGGATTTTCTGTACAAGTATACCATTATGTTGCTTCATCTTATTACACTTGGAAGAGAAAGATACAACTATGGTGACTCTTAAATCAGCTCTGCAGTGCTTAATCCCTATTAAGTCTGTCATAGACACTAACTTGGCTTTTTTGTATGTTATTTTTGCACCAAAAAAAAAGAGTATAAAAAGTAACTGTGCATGGAATTGCTGTTTGAGCATTATCATGGAAAACACAGAGTAAGAAAGGTAATCTAAACATTTCTGCTACAACTTCATGAAGCTGTCTGATGTCACTTATTTTCTTAGTTCCGTTGACTTTGTGTCTGCAAAGGTCTTTGACAATACAGATCAACGATGCTAGTACTTCTTAAACTTTTTTTAATTCATAAAATGAATGGTAGTCTCAAAGCAAATTAGTCTTCTCATCATGAGTTATTTGCTGTATTTGCTTGTCTGCTTTTATTGAGTAATTTTGTTTTGCACAGACTACTAGTACCTTGACTTCTGGTCGCTACATCCATTGAGTTCACATCACATGTTCCTTCCTAAAACCTCCTTCAATTGTTGTAGCGATCTCTCCATGTCAGAAAATTGATCAATTGAAAAATGTAATAGACTTTCAAATTGTAGCGTGTATTTTTTTTTTTAAACAGAGTTATTTATGTTTTGTCTCCCTTGTGTGTGTGAAACATTTCAAGTAGTTGGGATGCCATTTGGAATTAACATCAGGCTGCACATACAAGGTAAAGGCAGTATGCTTCTCCCCTTCTGTGAAGCTGAATCAGCTGTTACAGAGCAGAACTTATTCTATCAGGCCTTGTGTTACAGCCACCACGTCTAAACAAGACCACTTAATTCCATTTACGTATTTCTGTCTAACACACGCAGTAAACAGAAATTGAGTCCTGTTGCAGATATGCCTGCTCTTCATGTATCCTAGACTGGATTTTTTTTTTTTTTTGCTAATGTTGGTTTCATGTGTTTGGGTCTTTGCTGTACTCAGAGCAGCTCCAGGCTTCCTTCAGTTATTACTTATGCAGGAACAAAAATATAGAACCCAATAAGCATTTGTTAGTTCTCTTTTTGATCTATTTGAAGCCTACCAAAGATACCTAGAAGTGTTTCTGTTACAACCTTTTGTGATGGAGCTGCCAGCTCTCCAGGTGCTTCTTTAATGGTCAGGTTTCATTACTGTATGGAAAACTACTCTTCTAATGGATCCACCAAAACTTAAAAGTGCTGTGTCCCTTCTGAAATGAATTAGTTTTCTCTTGTCTATTGTAGTTTGCATTGATTTTCTAAGGTAGCTAGCACAGCAGTCAAAGGCTTGCTTGGATGATTTTTTTTCCTTTGGCTGTAGATTTCCACATTCCAGACAAACTTTTTGGCATGCTGATCTTGCTTTGTGAACAAGCTTGAGGGAAGAGGCTTCCTGTAACTTGGCCCACTCTCTGAAGGCAATAATGAAAAATACAAAACAAGACCCACAAATGAAACAATCATACCCTGACCCCAAACTAATTTTGGAATGCTAATTCTGGACAATCTTGAGTCACATTTTATAGAAATAAAACTGCCTGGCCCTTTTTAATCCTTGCAAAGACCTGCCCCTGGCAGCTCTGGTGCTTCCAGGGCCAAACTTAACCATCTGAGTTGAGCAGTGGTGTGGAACTTTTGAATGAAGAATTCTCAGGAAGTGTTCAGCAGCTCTGAGGGCCTTTTGGGAGCGTACTAAAAACCAATGAACTAGATGGAACTAGTGGAATTAGATTCTCCTAAGAGCAAAGCCTACAAGGGAAGCCTGCTGACAATTAAAAAAGCTTTATATAGAGAGCCTCTGGTACTTTCTGTCATACATATGGTATCTACAAATACCATTTCTGGGAGGTGATACAGTTTCCACATGGCAGCTATGATAGATGGAACTGACAAATGCTCTTACACTGTGCAAGTTATTCAACCCCTGTGGTGGAGCATTTGAGTTGTATGCAGACCTGAAGTTGCGCTGCTTTCACCAGTTTTAACTTATTTTGGTTATTCCATGCCCAGTGCCTCATTACTTCAGCTTTGCAGAGCTTTCCTTGTGACTCTGGATGTATGGTTTGGTAAACATTTAAAATTGGAAGTTTGCTTTTGTTGCTGTCTACAGAAAGGTAAGGAGATCTCAGCATGTAGGCAGCTAAGCACCCACCAGTGCCCAGAACACGTAACAGAACAGTGGGAGTAGAGAGATGACCTAAAAGGGCAGACAGAAAATCTCAGCCAATGCAGTGCATTAATCTCTCTCTTTTTTTTTTTTTCCCCCAATGTCTTGCCTCTTAACTTCTTCTGACCATTAGTGGCTACAGGACTAGATACTAGTTAATCTTATTGCTTACCCAGCACCATGTCTATGTTTGTGTGTGTGTGATCCCATTTCTTCTCTATAAACAGGAACTTGGAACTTACTTCAGCTGCTGTTGCAAGACAAATAGCAGACTGTTATTATTTGATCTACCTGCTGCTTTGAGAATGTCAAGATGATACCTTTCATGCTTTCTTTGTCATTATTATGCTTAATTGTTTTTTATCAGCTTGTGGACTAAGTAGTTTCTGTAGATGTGCTGATTTCTAATAGAACTTCTCTTCAAACCAGGCAGCAAAACATGGGCTGTACCGTGACAGCAAGCAAATAAGTGGTTCCTAGAGCCCAAGCTTCTGTAGTTCATGCAGATTTCCTACAGCATAGGAGCTAATTGTAGAGGAATGGTTTTTTTTTTTTTTTTTTAATCAGTTGGGAGTTACACCTCTGGAGGATTTGGCACCATTTCCAATGTCTAAAATGAACAGCATCACGTTAGCAGTGTGCTCGCATTCACACAAATAAGGCCTGGAATACTCAGGATGCAAAGCAGCATTGCCCATTGCCCCTTCAACAAATACTTGCAATGCTGATTTTCCTGAGCTCCAGAGTAACACACAGAGGAACAGCAGGTTTGACAGTGGAGGAAACACACGTACTCAAATATAAGGGATTGTGGAGTACCAATTTCACCCAGAGAGTGGGACTTCCTTAAATATGCCGATACTCTTTCTGGGGTTGTTCTTTGGAAGGAGTTTTGTCTCCTTGGCAAACTGTCCTGTTTCACCAGTCGCTCGTGCTTTCCAGGCAGCATGCCAAGCAAGAGATAGCAGAGAGGACATGAAGAAGGAAACCATACAAACTTGTAGTAGCAGCCTTTTGAGACAAGATGAGGATGTGCTACCTCAAATTCAATCAGATTTGATAATAAATTACGAGCAACAGCTCCGGTTTTGCAACTGGGGAGAGCAGAAGATATTTGGCTGAACATCAGTAGGCTGCATCAAGAGAAGGTGGAAGTGATTCATCCCAATGTAAATGCCCTGCTGCTAGGGTGGAGTGAAATCAATTTGAAGAGGTTCAGTGGGTGGTGGCAGCTTGTTGAAATAAATAAATCAAATGAAGAGGACATGACTGTTTCCAGGTAATTCATGTGCTGGCAATCGAAGTTTCCCTTCCTGAGATCCCATACTGCTCTGTGCACGTGCTGAATTCACCTTTCATTGCAGCGGAAAAAGCTGAAAGTTGATTTCTCCCAGCAATCCTCTGGCCTTGCAAGAGCCCATGAGAAATGGAAACTTGATCCAGCAGAGGGTGCTGAGTTATTTTTCTTTGCTTTTTGTCCTTTCATTTTTGTTCTTACAACTTGCTCCTTTGCTTAGTAAGCAGTGTTGCCCCTCACCAATTTCTGCTGCCCCCAGCACTGAAATGTATTAATATTCAGTAATATTTCTGAATTTTGAAAAGCTGTAAAGTGCAAGATGGCTCAGTGTTGCTCAGATACTGCAGTTGTTCCTGTTTTCAAGATTAAAAAAAAACTTGTTTTATATGCCCAATCTGCAGAGTCCTTTGCCTTGTGGATGCTTGTTTCACACTTGACAATACAGAAGCAGTAACTGTTAGCACGGAATAAAAACCAATTGCATTGGCTTTGCAGGTATCTAAGGGCAAACAAAGGAAGGATCTTTGCATAGGAGGGTTACAGTGTGAACATTTTGGCTTTTTTTTGGCTTTTTTTTTTTCCCTTGGGCATATTGGCTGAAAGTTTGCAGCCATTGTCTCTGATGTCAGAAACAATGAGGGCATGAGAATTTAAAAGCATCGCTGCCTTGGCGTGAATGGAAAACAACACTGCTGAAGCAGAGGTTATTCCTCTGAATACTTCAGCTGAGCTTCTCTGGTCTTTAATACCAAATCCTGTGTTTGCATCCTGACGGGGTGCAGGAGGAGCTCCGGTCAGGGCTGCGTACCAGTTAGAACAGCAGTGATGTGAATTGGCACATAGAGAGCAAGCTATTCACACAGCCTGATGTGGACTGAAAAAGCCAGCATGAGAGGGGCCTTTGTTGCAGATTCTACTTGAAAACTGGACGTTTGGAGCCTGGAAAGAACCAGGAGACAGCACACTGCCTGTCCATGCATAGGCAGCAGCTGGTGGTGTCCAGCTCCATTTCTCACTTTCCCCTTCATGCCAGACGGGCTGCGTGTCTCCTCTCTGGCTCTCCCTTCTCCTTCTGCATGACCTGACCTCTGGGCACTGTGTCTTTGCGTATTTGTCCCTAAATCGGGCAATTGTAAGAGAAATAACAAAGAGATCTTGAAACCAGAAGCTTCTCTCTTTCTTCCTGCTGCACCAGGTGCCGGGTAAAGTAAACAAGTAAATCATCTATCAAGAGATCTGGCTTCCTGCGTGAATTCAGATGGCACCTCTTCAGATCTGCTTTTGAATCGAGATAGTAGATAATGCAGAGCAAATTATTGCTTCTGATAGCTCAAGTTTCAGAGAAATGTCAGATGAATTCTTCAAGGCAAACTGTAATGAACACAAGGCTTTTATGTTCTTCCAAGATTTTTTGTTTTTCTCTAAGGCTGCCCTGTTTTTTCTTCTTCATCCCTTAGGAAATAGGAGAGCTATGATCTCAAAATATGTTGCATGTGTGCACAGAAGAAAAAGTACTCCAAAGGATAAAAGTGCTACCGAACACTTCCCTTCCTACTTCAATTCTGCTTCAGGCAGAAATAGAAAGAGTGTATTATCTCTGTGCACAGGAAGAAGCATCCTGTGGCATAGAATGCTGGTGAAATGAATTATCTAGGCAAGAAAAGTTAATTAAAGAAGAAGTTTTGTGAGATCTGTATTCTAAACAATATTAAAATAAGTTGAAGTTCAAATTTCTCATGTCCCACTTGTATTCTCTGCCAGGGGAATGACATACTGGATTGGAAATGTTTTGCAGTGACTTCTCAGCTATAGCTCAGGGAGAGGTGTGTCATACCAGATCATCAGCCCATTTCACTGTATAAACCAAGACACACACTGGTGTGGACTGCTTCAGACCATGAGTAAACACCCACAGCACAACGTGTCTTCATGCAGTTCCATAGGGTTGTGCGGCAGATGATGAATGCAGATCATCACCAATGCCCATGTGCTGAGCAGGAGACACAAGAAACTTTCAGGTGGGCAGAAACCACAGGTGACACCATGTAGGTGATTGGGTAGCTGGATGGGACAGCAGCAGATGCTGTCCTTTTGGCTCGCTGCTTTCCAGACCACATTGTAAGTTCTTAACACGACGGAGAGGAAAAGCAGGCAGTGTGTGAGAGGTCCAACTGAGCTCTGAAAATGAATCTGGAGGACAGCACTCTGTGTATCTTTCCAAGAACCTTTCTCATTCAATTGCATATTTTGTGAAGCTGTCTGATTCTAGTAATCCCTGCAGGAAAACCAAAGATGGAAGTTTTGCTCTGTAATTCTTTCTGTAACAAAGCCTCATGGAGGTGTTCTACAGGCAAGATAAATTACTTTATCTGCTAGAGTAATGTGCCACTTCATTGAAATCCTGTCCCATTAGGGTGCTGAAGAAGATACTATTACAGAAATGTGGGGAATGCATCACCCAGCCTCATGTTTTACCAGCACAGAATTATAGATTGGGATTAGGTGGTGAGTCCAAACAAAAAACTACTAACAGTGGATAAATGGAATTGGATAGCTCTAACTTTAAAGATTGGATACATCAGATATTAAAGTAAAAGCCTATCTAGAGGCTAAGCTTGACTAATTAGCTACAAGTCACACACAGGAGTTCGTGTCCCTTTGAAGAAAGACAGGACCATAAGGCACATTTATTCCTAATTACCAGTGCTGTCATGCCTGCTGCTGGCTGGGACAGAGCTGCAGCTTCTTGGTGAGCGCTAGGGCTTCAAACAGGAGGCAAACCAGCCCATTCCCTCCATCATGGCACAACACTGAGCTTAAACTTCAGCCTCGTTTTTCCCTTACAAGCTCATGAGACACTGTTCTGTGTGCACTGCTCACATGATATTTCCTCATTTTTAATATATATTTTTAAATGCTATTATTTTATTTCATTTTTTAGATATGACGATATGGGCTAAGTGAAGTGGCATATCAAAGTCAAAGAATTTGCATGTCAGCACAATGGACCCTGGGATGAAGCTGGAGGCAAGCGGTGACCCAGGGTATCTACTACAGCACTCTCAGCAGCCAGAGGAGCTGATCTGTGGACAAGTTTCCTGCTGCTATCAGGACATTGGTAGGACACTCTTGAGGACACGAGACCTCTGGCCAAATGCCGCATGGGCACAAGGTAACCTCATAGCTCCTCTCCCACTGTTGCGCTGGCACGGAGGGCTGGAATCAGAGTCATCGTGAGAAGGTGACAGCGTTTGAAATGAAGACTCAGATGTAACAGATGGCAAGCACAGCCCCAAGCAAAAGCAGATCCCCAAAGGAAAGCACAAAAACAAATAACAAACAGGCCTTTAAAGTAAATGAACAAACAAACAAAAAGAGAAAGCCTTAAAGGGAAATTCGTGGAAAAGTTACAAAATCACCAGAGAAAAAAAAAAGATGGGTAGGAACAAATGTGCAATAAGGAAGGTGTGCTTTGCTTAATGCTGCCCACTCCATCTGAAGGAGCCTCCAGATGTTCCCTGTTACTCTCATGTGACTGCAAGTTGGGAAATAGCTGGTGTGCTGCGAAGTGAGTAAATCAACGCTGTGTTCTAGGCAGCCGCTGGTATCAGGGGAACAGCAGAATTTCTTATTTGGTAGAATTTGCTTTAGAGCAAGTTTCACAGAATTAGCTCGTCACTCATGACAACACCTTTTACAGGGAGATGTGAGTTGTATCCTTGGGAAAAAAGCAGCTGGAGGATGCAGCAGTCAAAGCTTGTTTTTCCAAAAGCATCCTCTAATCCCACTGAACACTGAGACACTGTGAGTATTCAGTCTGAAAAACGTCGCGTTTTCCAGAGCTGCTGAGCATTGCTGGGTCCCATCTGAGAGCGCTGGAACTGCAGGCCCTGACCACCCTCCAGAACGATACCAGGGCAAGCTCTAGCTGAACCACACATTTCCTGCAGACATCATTGCCCATTGACTTTTTGTTGCTGATTGCAGGTGGAAACGAGCGTCCCTGCTGAGCAAGTTGCAAGCCCAGAGCCTCAATGACAGTCTAAGTCAGAGATAAATGGAGATAACCAACAGGAAAGGCGGATGCTTCTGGCACCACGCCCGTGCTCAGGCGACTTTCCCCTTTTTTATTGAGACTTTTTTTTTTGTGGCAGTGGAATTGATCAAATTCCAAATCTGTATTAACTTTACAGACACAAAAAAATTAAAATCTGTATAAGGTTGACTTGCTTAAAACTTTGAGATCACTTGGAGAATTGCAGGAGTTCACACATGAGTAATAATCCACTCGCTCAGTTTCCTTATTTATAATAGTCGAGTACATAAGCATATCCTTCCATGTTTTGGGACATCATCATTGATCTTGCCCTCTCTAAGCAGATCTGCTTGGTTAACAGTGCAAGTCCTGTGAGCACGTATGGCAGTAACACAACAGTTGGTAACACTGTGTTTATTGGTGTGCTCAGGGCGGTACAGATTATGCTCACAGCACTTAATTAGAACCCGACTGAAAAGAAATAGCTTGGTTGCTGGAAGACCCACTAGGAAAGAGTCTTCAGTTTTGTATGTAGTTTCCTATGAATGAGAAATCTTTCAGTTTTGGAAAAATCGAGTGCTTAAGAACAAGTGCAAAGTCTACGATATGCATGAGCTGGTATGCCTGACCATGGGTCTGAAGTGCTGCCACAGCAAACAGATTACAATATAAGCACTTTCCCACTTTCCTGCCTCACTTCTGTAGCACAGAGTTTACTGAACAAATGTGTTTTATAACGGTGAGAAGAACTTTCTGTCTCTGGTCGGCCTTTCCAAGATTCCCATTGCAGTGGTAGGAAGATACAGCTCCTTCCCATACAAACAGCTCTCTGTGTACTTTATGAGCTATGTTAACTGCTCATATGAACTAAGTAGGAGAAAAAAAACATATTTGGATAATTTTGCCAAGGCACTTGAGACTTTTATTACAAGGTCTCTATATTTAGTTTTTCAGCATGTTTTTCTACAAGAACCATAGCAATTTCTCTCTTTTTTTTCTTTTTTAAGTCAGAAGAGGTGAGAACTGCTCTGAATAAGCACTGTTCATGCAGCCTGTAAAAATTTCTCCATTTCTTTCCTTTGTTAACAGTCTATTTAAATTGTCTGCTATCTTTGTTTAGCTTAAGAAGAAACTGCTTAGCTTCTTACATGTCAAAAACTTACATTAAAAGCATCCTGGAGAAGGCTTTTGCTCCAGTGGTTAATAATTTGCCTAAAAAATATGTCAAGTAAATCCCTTTTACCCAGGGTATGTAGTCCCGTGCCATGGCAGCTACCCACCCACTCTACCTCACAAATTATAAACTTACGGTGTGTCATCAAATGATTTTCCAGTGCTCAAGATTGTGGCTTTGATGTCTTCTGCATCTGATTGACATGATCTGTTAAGAAAGTTATTTATGAGCATTTCTTTCTGGTTTTTTTTTTTCTTTTTGGTTTCTTTGATGGGGATTTGCAGGGTTACAGAAACTGAGGGTTTAGGACTCTTGTGAAATAGGGCAGTTACCAGTTGCTTTGCTGGAGTGCTCCTCCTTCCATTGCACTCTGCCAGTCTACAATAACAAACTGCTCTATCCTTAGTCAAACTACAAGATACGTAGTCAACACAGGCAAATTAAAATACCCATGGTATATCTTTATCAAGGTAGATAGTAGATAGATAGATATTTCCTCTCTGTGATCTCACAGTAATTATTTAGTTGTTGTTTGATGGGTTGCTTTCCCTGGTCTCCCTTTCTTGGTCACCTAAGATAGGTCAAGAAGCAGCATTTACGAAGGAGTGGGGGCATGGCTAAGAGACAGAAAGGCTGATGGATTTGGGTACTGTCCTTCCTTGCACAAACTCCTGGTGCTGCTTGGGGTGGCATTACACGCCCAAATGTAGCAATGAAGTCCTAAAGGGCTATTAAGACCATTGGAGTTGCTGCCAAAATCAGAACAGCTTGTGTAATGATCTAATAATTAAAGCGCTTGTCCAGGAGGCAGGAGAGGAGAAACTAAACCCTCCTCAACCCCAGCGGATTTGAACACAGAAAGATCAAGGAAGCTGCCTCTTCCCTGGTGTTTCTCTTAGCTACTGTGTTCAGGACAAGGCTGGGTGAGGTCCATCAGTCCCATGCGCACTATTGTGTGGGGCTCACTGCTTGGTAAGTAGTGATGCTTTCAGGAGATAGAAGAGGGAATGAAAACAGCAGAGCACCGTCTCCTGTTCTGTGTGAGCTGTCTCAGGTGATGGAGGAGTTTTGGGTTTCTGCGCTCCTCACTCTGTATTCATTGTGGCTGAAATGCTTCAAGAGCCATGAGAACAGAGTCCAGAAATCCCCCCCTTTCCTAGGGAGCATCCTCACCACCTGGCAGCAGGGTCTGCTCCCTCCACCGGGTTGAAAACCCCCAGGGGGCAGCTGAGTAGTGTGAGCCTTTGGCTCTGAGGGGCCTGGCAGCAGGGAGTTGATGCTGGTCTGCTCCATGGGCGGCTTTTTGGGAGGCCTTCCTTCCAAACACCACTCAGGGCCCTGACCTGGGTGCCCAGAGCACCCTGCTCAGCTGGTTTGGGTGAAGTGCCCGTGGGCTGCCCGGTGGTTTCACAGAATCATAGAATTAGCTAGGTTGGAAAAGACCTACAAGATCATCCAGTCCAACCATCCACCCACTGCCAGTATAACCGCACTAAACCATGTCTGTCAACACTATATCTAAATGTTTCTTGAACACCTCCAGGGATGCTGACTCAACCACCTCCCTGGGCAGCCCATTCCAGCGCCTGACCACTCTTTCAGAAAAGTAGTGTTTCCTAATGTCCAGCCTAAACCTCCCCTGGCGCAACTTGGGGCCATTCCCCCTCCTCCTGTCACTAGTTACAAGAGAGAAGAAGCCGACCCCCAGCTCACTACAACCTCCCTTCAGGTAGTTACAGAGAGTGATAAGGTCTCCCCTGAGCCTCTTCTTCTCCAGACTGAACAATTCCAGCTCCCTCAGCCGCTCCTCATACGGTCTGTGCTCCAGACCCCTCACCAGCTTCGTCGCCCTCCTCTGAACACACTCCAGGCCCTCAATGTCTTTCTTGCAGTGAGGGGCCCAAAACTCAGGTTTCCTCAGAGTCTCTGCTGTGACAACACTGGTAAAGTTGTCCATGTCCCATGGGGATCTGTCAAGTCTTCTACGGCAACCAGAGGTGGCCTAGGAGCTGCTCACACCACTCCTGTGCTCAGACACAGAGCTCCTTTGATGATATTGGCTGTATTGTAGAACAACTACTGGTGGGAAGGCTCTCTGGCGATCATCAGGCCAACTCCTTGTCAAAGCAGGGCCAGCTTCGGTCTTCTTCAGTAATAATGTTTAAAGTTGACATCTTTTGCTGATCCACCATTTTAAGAGAGTTTTAAAAAAGACTCTAGAGCCATGGTAAAATGACCACAGTGTACTTTATTTAATGATTTTGGTACCTTGTGTTGCAATAAAATAAAAAAAATCTACAAAATCCAAATATATAAAATTTTCAAGTTTTCCTTTTAAGTTTTACAAGAAAAATCAAGTTGTAACCAAGGAAATTTGTTAGTATGAAGCACTACTTTCAACTTCATTTCATCACAAATTGCAACTTACTTAACAGACCAAAAGAACTATGGTACTGCAGTACATCAAATACTTCACACACTGTGTTCTTTACTATAGCACATGTAACCTCTGCCAGGGAGACAGCAGTCTCTAGCCGATAAAGACACTCTTCACAATCTGAACTCTAAAGGAATGTTTGTATACATGGAATCGGAATATATATATTTACAGGAAGATTCTTTTTTTTAATAACTATTTTGATTCTTCATTTCAAATAAAATACCAAATACATTTTTACAATGTGTACAAGTCAAAGCACAAGTTCTGCAATGATTATCATTCACCTCAAGTCACTGTGCTTGTACTGGGGGGATATCTACACTGCTCCATAAACACAAATGTGATCTTCCGTAACTTCTGCAATGGTGACAAAGGAGTATAAGCACAGTAACAATTATTTTAGCACAATCAGTGTATAATGCAACAGTTTACAACAGAGAACTGAGAAACTATTGGTCCATTCTGTTCAATTTGCTGTTTATCTGCCAACTGTTACGTTAGTTGTTGTCACATATGAGTTAAATAACACAACTTGAATAGGAAAGAGCACACATTTTTTAAGGCAAATTAATAAGCAGCTTATGGTGTTTTTTGTTAAACTATACCCCAACAGAACCTAAAAATAAAATGTATGTTCTGCAACTGTCAATAATTACGTCTTCTTGTTCTCCTCTATAAATTGATCAACATGGCTTTGAACCTGGTTATTCAAAATGGAAAGAACTCCCCCCCCAAATCCCCAAATATAGAAAGTGCATGACTTTTTATGCGCCGAAACAAAACAAAAGGCAGCTGAGGTAGTTAGATGTAAAATGTATTTACGAAAAATAACTGAAAAACTAAATCCAAGACATACACAGTAAAAAACCACCCATTTGGAATTGATTCCATATCATGCAACAACTTAACGCTAAGCAGGAGACTCCATGATTCCTGAACAAAGAAGAAAGTGATTTTAGTAATAATAACAAAGGAATGAACACAGAATACACTACTGGAATTTGAATTTCAAGTATTTGAATCTATCTGCATGTGCACTTTTTATACAGGCTTTTTGTAGTGTTAGGAAGTCATTTACTTTTTATCAGGTGTTGAGATCTGGTCTAACTCTGGAACTGCAGCTCCCGAAAGGCAGAAGTACATCACGAATGCCTGAAGACGCACCACTGCCTGTTCCCAAAGACACCGCCACCTCAGCTTGAGTTGACTTCTACACACCCGTCCTCTGCTGAAGCCACCTGAGAGTCACAAGGCCCACGGGTCCCATGCCTGTGTCTGGTGGGGACCTCATGTGCTGGGGGTATGCCTGAGGTGTTCCCATGTCTGGATCCACGTGCCACAGAGCCCTATCTCTTCTTGGACCTCGCACCGCAGAGCCCTATCTCCTGGGCCTCCTCGCCCTCAGCCAGCACTGCTGCACATCAAGCGGCATGGTGGCCTTTCTTCAGCTGGCGAGAGGGACTGTGTCCCATCCCTGCAGACAGGACACTCCCCAAGGAGTGTGGCTTGTATCCACTCAGGATAAGGAGGGGTTTGGGCCTGGAGTTCTGGCCTTAGCACAGAGGCAGGCTTTCCCCTGAAATCCTGCCTGGAATCTTTACCTAAATGCACAATTAGTGCGTGCAAGCACAAGAGGAGACTTCAGGGTCTGGAAAGGAGTTTCATGAATGAGACTGCTTCTAGGAGATGGCAAAGTTGGAAGAATGTTCCTCTCCTCAGTAGTGACCACCTAATTCATCCCATTACTGAATGTGCATTGTGCTGGCTGTTCTGCACCCTGCTGTCAGACCCCACTGCCGATCCCTGCGACATCACTGATACATGCAGTTTGGTGTTATGAGTTCTGCTCTTGGCACCTGACTCTAAAAAGTCACACTAGGGACCATTGCAAACCTATTGATTTTTTTTTAATTCTTTTTTTCCTTTGGGATTGGCCTGTGAAAACACAGGGTTTGTACTTCTGAAATGTGCGCATATGGTTTACATATAATTTAGGAGAAGAGAAAAATGTGTTTGTGCCTTCTTTAATATTTGCGATCTGTTAAACAAAGAAATGCTGAAACTCATTTTTATTTGTTTTTGCTTAATTTTACATTCCTAAGCTCCCCATATTTTGATTATGATTTTCAAATTGATGTGTGGTTTTGCCCAACTTCATTTCTGGCAGGCCAAAATGGGGAATCACTGATGCTGAACCTACAAACTACAGTGGCAGAGCAGAGCTGCTGCAAATCACCAATAGCCCTTGCACAACCTACACATCAGGGCCTGCCATTTTTTTCTGGTTTTATCACAGAACTAAGTGGAAAAGTTGAACACTGAAGTGCAAGATTTCTTGAGGCAGTGTGGTACTGCAGCATTCCCCAACATGTTTGTCAGGGTTTCCTGCTCTTTTTTTTTTTTTTTTTCAGGCAGTGGAGAGATGGGAAGGAGTGGAATTGTGAGAATCTCGGTTTCTCAAAGAAGCCAAGGCTTTGTGATTTTATGTAAATGTAAGAAAAAAAAGATATTCTAATTTTGTAAGGGAGAGAAATGTATTTCAGGTCTTCATAAAACCCAAAGATGCTAAAAGGCACACCTCTGAAACAGCTATAAAAATGTTTTACTTCCTGTGAAACAGCAGTAAAGGCAATCCTTTGTTTTTCCCTCTGCATACCTATTTGCAAAGGACAGAAAGCTGCAGACAGCATATTTGAGGACTGCAATGCACCAGCTGATAAACTTCTTTCCATTCTTGGCACCAGCCTCTAAGGGCTAGGAATCCAGCTTGATGGTTCATTGCTTTGGCACTGTGGGTATCTAACATCACTGCTTCCTAACTTTTATTTGCTGCCTTTCCTTTCCAAAGAGCAGGCTACAAACACCATCCCCATGTCTCAGCACTCAGCATCTTCCCCACAAAGAAGCACCCCTTGCCCCTATCACCCATTCAGCTGTGTCGGTAGAGAAACTGGAATAAAAGGACCTACCTGTCCCTGCCTGACCCTACCCTCTTGTCACTGAGGATCCCTGCCCTGTGCCCCAGCTCTGCAGACTGAGATGAGGTCGGTCAAGATCCAAACCCTAGATCCATCTTCATGGGTTTCATTGGTGAAATGGTGACAAGCAAGTATTGGGAGGGCTGGGGCAGCAGGCTCATGGGGACACCAGGCGACTCTTACCAAGCCTAGGTTAAAATTTCACTTCCCGGAGTAGCCATTTTTTTCCCTTGCTGCCCCAAATCCCAGTGACTTAGAATTCATATAGAGATATGCATTTTTCTTGAAGTTGAAATGTGTAACTTGAAGGATACTCTTTTTTTTTTTCATGTAAAACATTAAAATATTATTAATATCCTAGTAAGTTTTCTGAACATTTAAACAGATATTTAAATTTATTCTGAAACCCAGGAAAGCGTTTTTGACTCATCCAGCGACTCACAGAAATGGAAGACCTAGAAGTGCTTTCTATTATTTCCAGTGGACTGTTTTTTTTTAATACAAAGACTGATGCTCCTTCCCCAGAGATTCTCCTTTGCCTAATCAGTATTGGGTGCACAATGACTGGCAGCTCACTTGATAGTAAAGTTCAAGTGTGCTGTAAAATAGTGACTAAAGAGATTCCTTAAAAATAAATTTCGTCTGGAGAGGCATTGTGAAGTTTAATAGCAAAATGACACTTGCTTACTCCTGGGACTTACTGGACTCCGTTAAAGTCAAAAGAAAGTCATCCATTGCTATGGAGGCCCTTCAGGCAAGCCCTTTAAGATTATAAGCTGCCTATAGTCAAGGCAAATCTCAGTACAATAAATGCTCCTTTCCAGAGTGCTGGTGGAAGTATTACTTATTGGTGTGTTCACCAGGCAAAATTTCTCAGTCAGTCCTTTGTCAGTGTCTTTTTTTTCTTTGTAGACCATGCAAGAAGGTTTTGCAAGCACAATCGTTACCAAATCTGAGTCTTTTAGGATCATCAGTCTCACATGAAATTGCTTTAGAAAGCTCACCAGTTTTACTAATGGTCTAGAAACACTTATGCACACATTTTCCCCAAACAATCAAATTCACCAGTCAACCTGAAAAAGAAACTTTGAGCTGTGCATCGTAAGAGATGAAAGGTAGAAGCATGCACCAATTACCTACCCTTATCTGAGTGTACATTTTGCTATAATGACTGGAGAAGATGTTCATTTTAATTACTACTGGGTTTATTATTAATTGCTTTTGTAGGAATCCATTTGGAAAGTGTACAGAGGAAGGGCTGTTCCAGTGTGAATTAACTGACACGCTCCTCACGCGTAGCAATTTGATGATGACAGTATACAATGAGGAAGAACAATGACTGTTTGGATTTGTGTGTGTGTGTGTGTGTGTGTGTGTGTGCGCACGTAGCTTTTTGCTGCTGTTGTTTTATTTTTTTTATTTTTATTTTTTCAATAAAAGAAGATTGCAGAGAACTGCACAAAGTTTTAAAGCACAGCTGTACCCTGCAAAATTACTGTCAAACCAGCATGGTAAGGAACTGTGTTTATTGCATCTCAGTGGGTTCCGCGTCCAGTGCTTGCAGTGAGAAGACGACCCTCCCATTTGCTAATGCCCTGGGTCAAATCCAGAAGTCATACTGGGTTTGGCATGGACCTGCAGCATGACAAATAATGATTGTTAAGTTGGCATTTGTGTAAACATGCAGGTAAGCAAGCGTGGGAACAAAAGAGCAGAGCCAGCTTACACTGGTCAGACAGCCTTGTACATGGAAGGGCACTTGTAGGAAAATGCAGTGATGCTCACCTGTTAGAATTACACACAACCCAAAGAATAGACAGCAAAGTATCTGTCCCATCAGGAAGAACAAATTATGCAGAAGAGAGTTTCTGCCTTTGAGAATAAGTGGGAACTGATTTAAAGGAACTGCAGTTCAGTTAAAGAACTGAACTTGCGAGAGGGTCTGTGCCTGCTGATCCAGAGGATCCAAGGTTAGTGGTGTTCTTCCAGCATCTCCAAAACAAAGGATATGTGGCTATCCCATCTCCCTGGAGATGTCCAAGGCCAGATTGGATGGGGCCCTGGGCAGCCTGACCTGTTGGGTGGCAGCCCTGCCCACAGTATGCATGGGGGTTGGAATGATCTTTAAGGTCCCTTCCAAACCCAAGCCATTCTGTGATTCTATGATACTCACCTCCAGGTTGTTATGGGCATATCTTCTCTCAGCAGCGGGGATTGCACTGACACTCATAAGCACAGGAAGGAAATGGAAGCAAGGAAAAAAATCATAACAATGTCTAATACATCCTGCAAACTTGTTTGAGTGAATGTTTGGAGAAAACACAACTGTTATGATGCACTGCACTTACAGATCATGCATGGTTATGGACGCCTCCACAATGATTTCCACTGCTAGTCGGGGTGTTACTGTTCCCACTTCTAAAGAAGCAAAAATTGATAACTTATAATATGGTTAAAAGTCCTTCAGTGGTGATGTGCACGAGGATCTGAGTGACGAACACCTGAGCATGAAGAAATACCATGAGGGCTCACCTGCTTTACAGATTCACAACTGTTCCCTAATTGTAATAAGGCTTTTACCACCTCATCTACTGATCTCCATCTTTATTTTCAGTTGTTTTACAAGTGATCACCTCCCTGCCTCATGTACATGCTCTTGACGTGTAGACAAGCAAGATGATGCAAGGACTACCTGCACTAAGGGAAGATGAACTTGCAAAACCACTATTTGATTATTCTCATGTGTAATGCATGAGAAACCAAGAGCATGAAAAAGTGCACAAAGCACTTGAAAAGCATTAAGCCTCTCCTATTCCATATAAAGAAAAGCCCACCTTATGAGCCTAATTTAAGTGATATGTTTTTGTGGAAGCCATCTGAGATTTATCCTCTGTAAGGAAAAATAATCATTAAAAAAGTCATTTACCTACAAGCTATTACAAAGATCTACAATTTCTAGATTTAACAATCATTGACACAACAGCCATACCAAATCCTCGTCTTGTATGCTCTAGTTTGAGACACCTCTGTATCTTATTGCTAATAAACAACTGTCAATATAGCAATGCAGGTATATCTATGAAGTAGCTTCTGCTGACTCTATGTTCCAGTTAGTTCATAACAGAACTAACTAACATCTCAAGTCGTGAAGAGAGTAACTGCACCACAAGTAGCGTTTTGGCATTAAGGTTGTGTGGGTTTTTTTCTGATAAGACTCTGCTCCTCTCTTTATTCACTGTAAGAGCAGGGGCAGATTTCCACAGTGTTCCACAAACCCTCTTGATCCTGCCCAGAGGAATCCTTTGCTTCCCAGTTTTCAAGTGTTTTTGATCTCTGGCCCTCCTGCTGAGGGTAACAGTGGGTGCACTTCCACAATGATAAGTACACACTGATCAGTCACTGACTCATGGAGATGTGCATCCTGGGCAGACGTTCAATTTTTTTTCCCTTCTGCTTCGCATCAAAGGAGCTAAAATCCACCTGTAAGCTAAAAGCAATGAAGAATATAGTTTCTCCGCCCATTCACCTGGCTCCTAGTGTTGCTAAACATGCATATGTGTGTTGGTTTCTCCAGGAGAATGCTCCACCACCAGCATGGCCATCTTAGAAACGAAACTGGGCTGACTCTGGTCTGTAAGGAATTGGGTGATGTGAAGGACACTGGCATCACCTAGAGCTTCTTCAGCTCAGCATTCCTCCCCAACTACAACTGCTGGCTCTGCCAAACAAATCCAGTGGATGAATGATTCAAAAGACAAATGATGAGGGTTTAGCTGGGATGAATTTACTAATGTTGCATTTCTTGTGAACGTCCCTTTGCAGCGCAGGCACCACACTGCACGCAGCTAGCAGTGCTTTTCTTCCCCTCTCACTGATTAATGTTCGCTCGTGGGAGCCTGATTACTGTATTACAAGTCACAAATTTGCAAGATTAAAAATGCCTGTTGAATTAATTAGCTGCAAATCAACCAGAGCAAAGCCTGACAAGTTCCAAGTTGTTCCAGTGGAATAAAAAAAACAAGGAATCAATAGCAGCCACAGATGCATGACAGTATGCTGGCACACAACATATAGCAGCACCTTCCCTTTCTGCTGACAACAGAATATTTGTCATTGCCCATACAGTACTGCTTGAAGGCTGAACCCTGCCCGGACTGACATGGCCATCTCATGGAGCACCCCACTTTGTCTTCCCCATCAATGAGAGCCAACGCCTGCAGTGCTCACGCTGGCATGCATCACAGCACGGACTCCTGTGTCCCAAAACAGGGATGTGGGAGTGACGCTGTGAGGGGCTGGGGGCTGCTTTTGAGCTTGTCTGAGCCAGCCATGGCGCTTAGTTTTGTATCTGTCTATAAAGCAGATCCCGTGGGACAGTAGGTACATTTCCCAAACGCTGAGCAGAATGCTGAACGGTGGGTTCAGCACCTGAACTTCAGCACAGCCAATGCGTTCATGAAGGCTGTCAAACTGTTTTTGTTTTCAGCAAGGGATTTGCAGAATTGGGGCTTTACAGCTTTTTAAAGCTTAAAAAAGTGTATCACATAATTGAAAACAAAAGCCTTCAGTTAACCGGCTCGTAATCTTTTCCTCAGCTTTATAAAATTTAAAATTAGTTCATATCAAACGTTGGCTAAGAAACAATCTGGGATACACAGATAATAACACAGAACGCATACTGAGAAAAGCAATAGTAATTAAAATTTCAGAAATAGCTCCTGTATATTCACGGTACATTTAAATTGGCAGAGGTAGTTTCATCTTCAGATACATGCATTTGAAATTTATCATCAGGAACATAATCCATGAATTATCAAAACTTTATTTCTGACAGCATGTATTGGACAACTGCATATGTGCTGGCCAACAAACACTCCTTTCGTGTTCTTCAGTCAAATGTCAGGTAAACCACACTGATGTATTAGAGGTTATTTCCAATATAAGCGACCGACATTAATAACACTGATACTCAGTGAAACAAATGTAGCCAACACTAAATGAGACAAAGAGCTAACTAATCCCTTTGCTGTTTGCCTATATGATTTTTTTTTCCTCAACTAACCATGATAAATCCTTATTTGTAATGAAATGTAGCATTAAACATTTTTCCTCCACAACTTTTCACTAAGTTACTGACATAATGCATCTCAAAGCTATCTCCAATAATGACTGGAATGTGTTTTCCAATAATGTGGTTTTCCTTTTGCAGTTATCACTTGATTACTCTTAACGATGACCACACTCCTGATGCTTTTTCTTTAGTTATAGAATTTAAATGAACTATAAGATTAAATTCTAATAGAATCTCAGGACTCAGTGTATACAGAGTGCACCATGGGCTCAGAAAGCTGTGGGTATGGCTGTGTGGTGCAACTGTGTTGCACACACACAGTCTGCCTGAGCTCCCACAGCAAATCAAGTGAATGTGGCTGGGGTAGCACACTGCAATAACAGACCCGACTGAAGGCAGCATGCAGAGATTCAGGCTTGTCACA
Source organism: Numida meleagris (assembly GCF_002078875.1). Classification (NCBI taxonomy): domain Eukaryota; kingdom Metazoa; phylum Chordata; class Aves; order Galliformes; family Numididae; genus Numida; species Numida meleagris. Next base: position 109,505,336 of record NC_034410.1, on the reverse strand, counting down.
GTGCTAACCATATTCATACAGCTTTTGGTTGGATTGGTTTTGCGTCTGCTCCAGATTGTTGCTGTAGACATTACTCTGGCTGGACGTGTGCAATAGCACTGGACATGTGCGGCAACCTGAGAGTCCTCCTCACTAAGGGGACGCAATACATCAAAAATATGTCTACGTTGCACAGCATAGCCTTAAAGTCTTTCACAATGAGGGACAACAGCCTCAAAACAAGAGAGAGAGAGCATGCCCTTCTCCTCAGTAGAATGCAGCCCTATAGCCTTCCCCTGAGAGGTAGTAGCTGGAGATATGGATCACTGTTAGCTGAAGAGAGAACTGAGCGTGGTTCTCCCTGCAGTCTCTGCTTGACAGAAGTCTACTGCAGGAGAAGCAGTCATGGGTATTTCTGTACAAAGCTCTGTCTGATAGCACCCAGAGGACCCTGCCCTTCAGGTAGGACGGGCAGAGGAATACTAGCTTGAGGGATCTTTGCAGGTGTAGATGGGAGACAGAAGTTGAGCTGCTATGCATTGTGAAGACTGAGGTGCTCCTGACCAAGGCCAGGAGCAAAATGTTAGGTGCCCAAACCTTTCACAAAAAAATATGCAGGTGCTCCTGGCTTGTGCATCTTGGAAGATCACAACATTAGCCTGAGGCCCTTGGTGTACGTAACTGACCCCTACGTGTACTCCATGTAGTTCTCCTCTGGGTGGCCTCTTTGGCATGTAGGGTGAGCAGGGACTGGTGCACCACATCCAGCCCCTGCCCCAGTGGGCTTGTGGCACCCAACACAGCCTGCATCTTGTCTTGGCACCACTCTACGTCTGTGAGGGCTCTTCTAGACATTCAACAAGCAGCTTCTCTGCAGTTGGGAAATCACTTCTGGGTGAACAGCACGTGGCCTCGCCTATATAAGAACTGATTCCATTTGTAGAAAAGCTGCTGGCATGCCTTGGGCTACAGCATACACAGAAGTGAGGTCTAGAAGCGACTGCTTCCAAAGATACATGAAATATGAGAGTGCTATCTACAGATAGAGAAAATGTATCCATAGCAGTCATACCTATGTTTCTATGAATGTAGCATCAAGTTACATTAAAAAATCCATTTGATTTTTAAGCTTCTCCCAGTTATTCCTGGAAATGAGAGTTTTGAGTTGGTTTTAAAGCTTCTTGTTGCTTTATTTTACAGTGCTCTGCATGTATGTAGAGTTTTAGATTTGATCTTAATATTAGCCGGCCACTTATCTCACAATTAATTGGAAATGTCTATCAATTCACACAGCATCTATAGCTCTGTTGTAATCATATGCAAGCTTCTCTCTTCCATGTCTAACTCATGCAAATCGCCTCCTAAATGTGCTGAAGAGGCCTTCTCCCCTGCATCTCACTTATCTGTCCTCTCTGCTCCAGGATTCAGAGTAAGCACATGGCTTACTAATGAGTATATATGACTCTCTGCATAAGAATTAGATGCGAAGCATTCAGAATGTAAGTGCTGGAGCCAAGCTTTTGTGTTTAGCAAAAGTCCCTTTTAGTGAAGGCGCTGGTCAGCAGTCGGGTTGTATATGGATCATTGGAAACGACTGTGGTTTCATTCTTAAAATGATCGCAAAATGGCAACTCAGTCAAAACGAATACATTAATCAATGTTTGAACTAAGGAAGAAAAAAAGAAAAAAAATGTTTTGATTCACGCTAAGGTAGCTCAGAGTATGTGCAATTATTCACTCAAGATTTTTCTTACATGTGCAGTGTGAAGAAATCCTACCAAACACCTGCAGTGAGGTCACTGTGGTAAAGCAAGCTTACAGACAATTCCAGTGGACTGCTCACATGCTCAAAGAGCTTTGCAAGTGGTCTGTGAACCAGTGACACTGTTTCTCTAACCCGGTGCAAGCAGGGCTTTGTGAGGTCATCTCCATCTCTCCTGTAATGAAATCTGCTCATGCCAGATGTGAGCAATCCTCTTGGATGCAGATCACTCAGTAATCTGCAGCCAAGTGAAAAGGATGGATAAATGTGTTTCAAAAGCATCACTACTGGTGAATTGCAGTAATCTATTGCATTTTTTTTATTCACAGATTTAAACAATCTGTAATCATTTTGAACTTTATCTGTTTTATCAGAATGAAGAATGGATTCAATGCTGTAATGAAAAGACCTAGCTCTAGAAACAGTCAAGGGAAGGCTTCACAGCATTATGTCCCTGCCATATAAATGGCTGTGTGCCACTACTCCATTTGGCTTTCTGCTGAGAGCATGGGCTTCATGAGAGCTAGCCTAATTGCTACAATTAGCAAAATTAAATGGCTTATTGTCTATTTAGACAATTCTCCCCACATTCAGCATTGTTACGCTGCAGAACTAGTAATCAGAGTTGAGCTTGTAAATTCGGGGACACGTGTTGTGATTATTTTCACTACGCACCCTCGTAGGAACTCAACCTAAAAAAAGCCTGTTCAGCTGGATGCACAAATGTGATTCACTCCACTTCCCACCACGCACAGGAGCAAGAGAGGCAGCAGTAGGACCCCGGCACTCCGCCGGGGGCTTTTCCTTGGCATTGTGCAGGCAGTGCAGGGGGCGCAGAGTAAACCATGGCATCTCAGCTGCTCTGGGCCGTGTGACGTCAGGGGCTGAGCGGAGAAAGGACGGTGGCTTTGGGAGCTGGATCACTGGCAGGGCCAACCAAAACTGAGTATGGTGCCATTTTTAAGGCTTTAACGGAATCGGATGTTCAATTCACAAATAATTCTAATTCCTGGGTGTAGGATTACACAGCAGGCTAGTTGTGAATACTTGCAGACCAATCAAAAATAAATGAATGCGCTGGCTTTTAGGTAGACTGGGAGTCCCTTTCCAGAAATAGCACCAGTCATGCTTTTAATACCACTCATGAATTGCTCTTTTGGGGAGATCATGGTATATCGATGAGATTACCGTGTATTTTTTTTTAAAAAATGGGTTAATTAGATCACCATGTATTAAAAATTGCAGCTCCAAAAATTTTTATAGATTTTCCTCCTCTGCCTAAAAGTTTATAAAATCAGACATTTAAAGTCTAGCATTTATGTTTGGAAGGAATATTTTCCCTAATCTCAGTGCTACATAAATTAATGAATACAAAATTTGTTAATTTGCCAATGAAAATAGTATTTATATGCCATCAAGCCCAAATAACCCAAGCACAGAAACACTGTTCTAACACAAGAAGCATATTTTAGCTGACACAAAGAGAAGTGGAAATGATTTTTATCATTATTAAAACTGCATTAAAAAAAAGTATTGCACGTATTTTCAAATATTTTTATAAGATTATCTTACTATAGAGTAAATAACACTTCTTTTAAAATAAGACAAAAGTTTTATCTTACATTTTCTTGTGTTTTTTGAATGAACATGGGTATGCATTCTTCTCCTTTAGAGCAGTGAATACTACTTAAACTGCCTTTTCTGTAGCGTGCAAATCCACAGCTCTCAAAATTTTGGGAGCAAGATAAGTTACCTTCAAATTTGCTGGCAAATTTGTTTGGTTCCTCAGGACAATGCTTACATGACACTTCCTTCCAACAAAGAGATGTGATCACTTTCTTCATCAGAATGTAATTATGAACTTTTTTATTTTCCTGTTATTCTGCAATAGAATTTAAAAGACCTGATTTTTTTTCATTATTTTAAAAGCAGAAGATAACACTTTTACTTTTTTTTTTTTTTTTTTTGCTATTGCTGTCTTCATTAAACTTGATTGATAGACCTTAAAACAGTTTGCATTAAAAAGAATAGTGCATATTGATTATTAACCGTCCGTAAGGCCATCATGGGATTTAAACGTGGACTACGTTTAATTTTGAGAAGTTGTATAAAAAATTACAGCTTTTAAGGTGACTGTTCACAGCAAAGCCGACTAAGAAGCTGTCCATGTAGTCATCTAAGCATTAAGGTTTCAGTGGCCATTTTGTTCTCAGCGCAGGTATCACTAGCATTGCAAAAACAATAGAGCAAGATTTTGGAGAGCAGATTTTGACTCAGAATAAAATGACTTCTCCCTACTCCTGAAACACCCAGCTTGAATTCAGAAGGCAGCAATGTATGCATACTGCCTCTGTCTATATGTAATGCCAAGTATGGCACTGCGCACTCAGAACTTGCGATAGTTTGCTTGAGATAGATATACTAAAAACATACTAAAACTGATGGGAGGGTAAAGAAATTAAGTGGTAGATACTAAAAATGAAAAAAAATAACATCTCTGTGTCCTTTCTTCCAAAACCAGAGAGAAAATCAAACATACCCACTGCTCGCCTTCTTCAGAAACCTTGCAATGCAAGCACTGGTTCAGACCATAACCCTTTGCATTCCGCACTGTTTCTTCAGTGCTGCCAGCCCCAATCAAAGGGCTCGCAGCTCCAAGGAACAGCAAGGTGGTATGAGAAAGCCATCAAAAGAGGGCCAGGCCTGCTGGTAGCTGGGATGTTGTCCCTCTCCCTAGGAGAGCCCATGCAGCCGGAGGGCGCTGCCCGCTGTGCCCGCTCATGCTCACATTTCTGAGTTACCGAAGAAGAAGCAATCACACAGAACGGTTTCTGAAAGAAACCCTCACATCTTGGATTACAAAGCTTACACTTGTTTGTAAAGGCAAATTTCCTTGTGACACCAAACACTGGATTCTGCAGCGAAGGCTCTATTGAATTCACCTGGACAAAGGACTTTCTCCTCAAATCTCTTTTAGCAGTTCTTACAGTGGTGTATTTTTTGACAGAACATGAGAGACCTTCTCTGTATAGTCATCTATGTCTGCATGGAGGGAAGGGCAATCACTTTGTACAAAGCTTTGGGTTTGGACTATCAAAGAACTTTTTTATTTAAAAACGATTATCGCGGCAGCTGGCCACCGCTTAATTTGAAAGTACCTAAGAAACCCTTCAAGCATGGGTGTTTTCTGATCTGTGCAAAATTCCTTCTGGCTCGTAGGTTCCTGCACTTCCACAGATAGATATTTTGTTCTGGGAAACTTGCCCCAGCAAAGATCAGCAGATATTGAACATTTCTCTAATAAAAAAAGTCAACATTAAAAATGGCTAATTGAACGCATACAAACAAACAAAGGCGTGTAACCTCTGCCATTTCATAGTACAAATATTAATAACAGGAAAGACTGAAATTTACCCAGCAGCATATACAGCAGTGACTACACTGAATATACCTGACAGTGAAGATTAAAATACCAATCATCAGGTCTTCTCCATCCTGACAATGCCATTTTAAAAAATTAACTCTTCAGTTCTGCTTCACTCTCCTAGAACGGATGGAAATAGTTTTAGCAAATTGTTTCATATGGAATTGCTTGGTGTCTTTACAAACCACTTATACTTGAAGCAGGATCCGCAGTTTATGGTATATTCTAAAAGTACCCATGTAGGCTTTCATATCGCATTACATTGCAAAACAAATCCATAATGTGTGAAAACCAGGTTGTATCAACCTGCAGAATCTAGCTGATAAAATTCATGGACCAATTCTTAAAATCTAAGCTATAAAGAGAATGAAATGTATTAAAAGATTTGAGGTTTATAAAAAGTAACCTTTTTATACCATATTTTTTACTTTACAAAAATATTGAAATAATTCATGAGTTTTTCACTCTGCACCAGCTTTAAAAAAAATACTATCAAATTTTGACTTGCACCTTTAATGCATCTGAAAGCACCATCAGGGGATACTTTTAACATAAAGAAGGATACCGTCATCTAGATTTAGGGAGGCATTTCAAACCCAAAAGCTTGTAGCAAACGCACTCTATTACAGTGTAATTTTTAGATATATCTGGAACAAGTCTTGAACAGGCAGAAGAGGGCCTTCCACATAGCTTGGTTATATCACACTTCACTGAATATACTTACTAAGAGGTGGCTGAAAGCCTTTAAAAGACATCACTTTCACCTTGGGTGGGAAAAATCAGAGCTGTCTCGACACATTGAGAACTGGATTGGTCTTTCCTGCTTCTTGGTCTTGCAGGTTTCATGCCACTCATGATCTGTCCCTCGGGCAACATCAATCTTGCAGTTATACAATGTTTGGCACTAGAAGGGTATGGCATGTCACAGTCTCTTGTCACCCCTGCATACATTCACACACTGAATCATGCATTCCCAGTCCTGAAACAGAGAGAAGTTTCAGCGCGTTCAACTCCTTGTAGTTCCTTCTGAAATATCTGAATGGGGTCCTCCAAAAAACTTTAGAATATGAAAACTATACTTCCCTGTTCTTTTACATATATATATATATATATATATTTTTTTTTTTTTTTGCAAATTGAACACTGAATCATGATTATCATTTAATTTACATCACTACGTGCTGGAGCTCCTTATTTCTCCTGAAAACCAGAAGTGAGCTGCATAGGATTTCTGTTGAAAGCAACATAAAGAACTTAAATTGCAATTAAAAAGACTTTGAAATTCCACAGAAAACAAACAGTTCTGGTGGTGTCAATGTTTGTGAGCTACGTGATCAGAGATATTTTCCATTTATATCCTTGCAAACATGACGATGTATCTTTTTAATTAAGAACTATTTTGCAAACCTAGTCTAACCTGAACGATCTATTTATGGGATGTCGAAGACTACTATGCTCCTATTTTCCCCCAGAAAACAGTTTTAATAATGGCAACATTGTGTGCTACAGTTTTTGTTATTTTTGAAAGGATTTTTGTTTGCTTGTTTTTGCCATTGATTATGCAAATATCAATCATTCATTTCTAAAATAAAATGCACTACTGGCTAAAGTTGAAAGCTCTGGTCAGAGCCCCCCTGTGGGTTTGCTTGCGAGTACCGCGCAGTCCGAGTTTCATAGCAGCAAGGAGTCATGGGTGAGTTTTCCCAGTAACTGATCAGTATGTGTGGGTTGGTTGGGTTTTTTGTTTATTTTTTGAGGCTTTCAGGTGATGTTGCTGTACCAGTGTCCTGCAGACGGACTGCACACAGTGGATCAAATGATAATCATGATGGTAGCCAGACTAAGAACACTACAGCTTGCTGCTCTAATTGTAGTACACAGTTTAGTTATTCCTACAGCCCTCCCATCAATCCTTAACTTGGACTATAACGCCAGAGCTTCTCCAAGCTGCGTTTTTGCTTTGTTTATAACGTGGTTTCATATTCCAAGCGCTCCTGGATGAGGGCATCATCTTTATACTGTAGCCGTGGAGGAGCAGGGGAACATTCAAACGCTAGGATCGCCTTCCTCAGGCTCCTGTCCAACACGTGTCTCTCCCAGGCCGGGTACCTGTTCCTGAACAGATCGATTTTAATGACCGACTCCTCGATCCGGGGGGGGCGGGATGAAGGTGTGGACGGAGCAGTGGGCCTCACCTGGAACACAGGCACACACCCGTCCCGCTCTGCGAATTTTTGATCCCGCTCGCTCGTCACGCTCCGGTTGTTGGAGATGGACCGGAGAGTGTTTGTTGCCACTTCTGTGGGTAGGGTGAAGGTGGCTGCAGGGTCCTCACAAGCACAGCTTGGTGACTGCCCAAACCTTGGTCCGTTGGGATGAAAGAAGGCATAGTACATCAGCATAAAAACAATGCCTGTTAAAAAGCTGCTGAACACCACACACAGTGCTGGTATGGCAAATGCATCGGAGATTGCTGGGGCCTTGTAGAGATACCAGAGAGCACTCAAGGCGGTGTTTTCCAAAAGGATCACAAAATAGTAAATGAAAAGCCTACAGCGTGTCCTTCCTTCCTTGACATTGAACCAGCTGAAGATATAGATTATTCCAACAACCATGTCAAAAACGATCTCCTCCCATTTGGTGATACAAAACTCTGTCTCGCAGTGGACGATCCAGAAGGTCATGATGCACCAGTGGAGCACGATGAAGATCCCAAAGTACAGCTGGAAAACCGAGGCAAAGAGAGCAAAAGTAATGACCCTTGCTGCGATGGTGAAGAAATGCCAGCAAAACTGGATTATAACAGCCATATAACTGATGGGTTTCTTGTCATCACGGGAGTCACGGAGGGCCTTTTGGTAGGATGCCAGAGCCCAAGCCAGGGATACGAGCGATGCTGCAGCAGTAAGACCTAGGAGAAAATAGGAGATGCAGTTAGGGCATAATTAGGATATCAGAGCTTGGTTGAAACCGGTGAGACCCTTGCTGCTTTAAACGCTCTCCACCATTTGGATAGTAAAATCTCTTTCTTCCCATTTATCTCAGTCAGTAAAGAGAAATGGACCTCTACAGCTGAGATTTCGCTGCTGTTACAAGCACACTGAATGTTAGATACAGACAAACAGAAGTGGCTAACAAACTACACTCTGAAGCACTTCTTTGTCAGTTTTGTGTTAGAAACAAATTCAGCCAGGTGTCTCCATCAACTGTGTGATTTAGCAGGATCTACTCTGGCTATTGTATTAAAGAATATGATTTTTCTGATTTCGGTAAGTCATTAAAGAAGTTCAATACAAAGCAAGCAAGCCTTTCTAACTAATTACTGATCGCTTTCTAATTACATTCTCACATGGAGTTTACTAAATCAATAAAAATGTGAGAATATAGCCACATTTTTGAATTAAACTCTTGTCATATCAAAATTTAACTGGCTTACTTTTGCTGGGGGAAAAATGATGCCCATTTTTATAATCCCACCACATTTTAACAGAATGTTAACAGGTAGAAAATATCAAAACTTCTTTTTATTGCAATTAGAGATTTAATTTTAGAAATGCTGGAATTTTCTATGGAATTAAAATTCTGAGTATAGATGTAGTTAATAGAGAGTTATGAATTAATTTTCATGGAGCCTTATATATGTTCCATATACCACTGAATTGCCTATACAGAAGGCCCTAAATGATAGTATTTCTGAAGTACATATCAAATATTTTTCATTAAAAAATGCAATACAAAATCATTTCTCAAGAGATTACTTTCATGAAAATAATTCTCATTCACTTGAAAATGTAAAAACAGTAAAAAATTGTTCTTACAAAAACCTTTCCATACTTATTTTGAGTGTGCATTATTCATTTTATCTAAAGTGAATTTGATTGCTCTTGGAATGTAAACTTAAAGAAGTCGCTTTGCAATTGAATCACATTTTTAAACTCATCCGTTACTTCCATTCACTATCAGACGGATACCTTACGTTCCCATTTAAGCAGTGATATAGTTTAAAACACTTATTTGAATGTTTTAACACTTACAGAGCACTCTGTTAGAAATGAATGATAATTCTTCTTTGCTAGATGATTAATTTTTATTTACTTATGATTTGCATCAAGCTGCTTTGGAGGGAAACAGGGATTCAACTGAAAGGCAGAAACCCTGCCTTTGAAATGCATTTATTATTCAAATAAAATTTCTATGAATATGCTGCATGCACAGAAAAAATGTATTAAACGTTTTGTATGTAAAGCTGATCAACAGAGCAAATTTTACATGCAGGTAATGAGTGGAGTCGTAGACCATAAAAAGATAATAACATTCCAACTTACTCAATATCTAAACAGTTGCTTAACTTTCAGCAAGTTATTGAAGAAAATGAAGATGAAAGGAAGAAAACATTTCCTTTGCTGCTTAAAGCTGTTTAATCCTTTCAACAATCTTTGGATCTGGATGCATAAACAGTAGTTTTAGTCCCTCTCCAACAGCTTTCTTTAGCACCAAGCCATCAAGAATAGATTACTCAAATACAAATTCTAAGCATATTTTCTAAACACACAGTGGTAAATCTAAGCCAAAGCACACATTGCCATTTCATTTTTTAAAAACAAGAAAAAAAGTTCATGTTAAAACAGAAAAATGTAGGTTATGGAAATAATACCTCATTCTATTTAAGCAATCCTCCTGGCTTAACGCACTAAGATTTTACTCTTAAATAGTATGAAGGTCTTCATTGCTTTCAGGAAGGATTGTTTTTGCCAGTGTTTCTCCTACATCACTGGCACAGAGAAAATTATGTTGTGAGCTCTGATGAACCCGTTAATTTAAAAAGCCCTTTTTAAAAAAAAAAAAGATAAATAAACAATAAGCAGAAATAAAGAACAGACTTAGGATTCCAGGGAAGATTTTGAATAAATCATCATCATTCTTCTCCCTGCTTAAATGCCTGGGTGCCAAAACACTAACATTACTTCTTCATGCAGAGAATAAATGATCAGCCAGTAAGACAGGAAGGAGACATGGTATAAATTGGTATTTTTATTCCTGACATGCCTATTTGCTTTTCACGCTGGGCTGCTTTTCAGTGACCATAATCTCTGGAGATGACACTTAACAGCTCAAAATGTAGCTTCTCGTGTTCCTGTAGGAATGTTTTAACTGTTTCTGAATAAAACATAGCTCATTTCTCTTATGAAATAAGAAAAAAAAAAAAAAAGGAAAAATAGGAAAATAGGATAAAGGATAAGAGAATCTTTCAATACAAATGAGCCAGTCTGAGCAAGAGCTCAAAAACAGCATTATCAGCATAGGGAAGAATAATGTGAGAAAAACCCATACATTTCCTTTGTAAATCTAACTTTAATGACCTCACACACTCCCCCAGCGGTTTGTGGAGATATCATCAGTTTTGCATTAGCAGGTGTAAAATCATTCATTAATGCTCACTGAATGTTCCAGATAAAATTCATGGGAATTTCCAGTGTTCTAATGCTAATTAATTCATAGTCATTTTCTGTGACAGAAAGAAGCAAGTACAATAGCAAGGTAAGTCAGTTATTTAAATAGTCATTAAGAGGGAAACATTCTTTTGCTTTTACAGAACAAAATCAGGAATGATGGCTTACAGGAAGGAAAAGGGCACCAAGGGAATGCATGGAAAGAAAGAGCTACCTGTTAAGGCATTGTGTCTCTAATCTTGCACTACTGGCAACAGTATTAGAGATACAGACTTCAGATAAGGATAAATGCTTCATGGACACCATCCATTTTTCTTTTTTGGTGAGACAAGCACTGAAGAATTACTAAAATAATGTAAAAGTAATAATAAGTAGTAGTTTGCTACTAACTAAATGCTACAATATAAAAAAATCGCTGGGAATGGTTATCAGTGAAGTGAATTATTACTGAACTGAATGGATAATTGAGTAATTAGACCATATGAATGCATTTCTGAGCATCTGGTCATAGAAAACTCTTTATCCATATTTCAAAAGAGAATTAAAATATATTTCTATTACTTTCAAATTAAAACTTTAAAGACACTAAATGGCACCAGAAAAAAAAAGGACAGGATATCCTACAGTCCTAAGGGAAGACAAAAAAAACTGTAGCAAAAGGGGTAGTTTAACTTCTACAAGGGAATGCTTAGTTGCCATTCAGAAATGAGCTGACAGGGCTGGAATCAGCTTTGTGGAGCCCCCGTAAACAGAGAACAGACACTGGTTTTCCTGCCTGCTCAGCTTCAGCTTCCTCACTGACTCCAGGCACCACTGCTGCTTTCTGGTGTATTTCACAGCCATATATTTCAGAGTCTTGCATTTAGAGTCTTGATCTTAGAAATTAACTAACCATTCCCAGGGAGTATATGCTCCAGAAACTAGATACTCAATCATTACAGACTGCTAAAGTCCAGGAAAGCATGAATTTCTAAACAGGCCTTGGGAAACACGCATATATGTTCCTGTTCCTTCCTTTCTAATGTTGACTCTTCAGCTTATTTTACAGCATGCGGTTTGGTATCTTTAGAGACTCCAACTCGTTGGGAGTGTTCCTACCTACCACAAGCCACCGTAGCTGAGCCCCTTGGCAGTATTCTCAGTGGTGAGAACATCATACTGGGACAGCTTTCTGTTACAAGTAAGAATCTGTTTTGAGTGAAAAAGGCAATATTATTTGTTCTGTTGTGGGTTTAGCATTACTTAATTACATTAACTGTATAAAGGATCAACAACTTTGTAATTACAAATGAGTTTCAGATGTCCCTGAGACAGTGCACTTCCTACTTGAAAATATAGAGCAGAATTGCCTTGACTGAACAGCATTAACCTATTTCCCTGGAAATTAGTAATTTCTGTAGATATGAGAGATGTCCTTCATGTGAGAATGTGGCGTATATGTATTGGCACTGTAAACTGAATACATAATAAACCACAACATGCTACAGCCCATTACAGAAAAGATAAAAAAGCCACTAACATAAATGAAAGAAAACAAAGGGAAAAGAGAATGTATGCAGAGATGGGCATGTTTAAAAATGTAATTTTATTTCAGGGAAGCAAGCTCAAATAGCTACAGGAGTGCTAATGAAGTTCTCCTCAACAGCATTTCTGAGAAATTTGACTGAGATATTTTGCTCACACATAATCCAAATAGAATTGCTCACAACAGATAGGGGCTTTCCATATCACACCTCTGCTTGACAATCACCACCTATTTGTACCCTGCTGGCACCTCTGTCTTTCCATTATGGTTCTTCCAAACACGTATCATTTATTTAACTTTGTGAAAAGCAATTCAGTATCTAAGCAGCATATTTGTTCTACTGGTTTGTATTTTTCTTCTGCTCCTGCAATGTAATCTTTAGATTTGAATATAACTGAAAAAATCTTTGTCTCATTCTCATGCCAATTTTATCTTCTGCCTGATCCATACATATCTGAGTGTACATGAAAGCATACTCAGATCCACAAACTACTTTTTTGTTCTAATCACACTGGTCCCTGCAGATGCCATACAATAAGTACAGAACACCTCAGGTCAGCTGAAACCCCTACAAATTAATGAATTTATAAGAGAAAGTGCTCCTTGGCAATTGTGATTTCAGAAATCCAACTCCTGCCAATGCCCCTCTCTCTGCTCCATCCTCCCTTTTAAACTAGCACCAATTCCAGGAGTAAATTCATGCTAAAAGCAGGAATAACAAGCAGAGCAGGACACGTGGGAGCGATAACTTTGCCTAGGATCTGGAACTAGGAAACATTTTAAGAAAACCTATTTTTATGAGCTTCTTACTTGGTTGGAGAAGTGACAATAAATGAATCCGAGCTTCCAGGTGCTTCACTGCAGCCAAGAATCTCTAACACTCATGGCCCCCTTTCAGGCCACAATCCTGTAGGAAACAGTATACCACAGCTGCTCCCCTCCAGCTTCAGAAAATGACTTGGTATATTTACACAGCCTTCACCAGGCTGCTCTGTGAAATATGCAGGACAGTGATCTTACACAGGACTGTATCTGTCTGTGGTCTTGTTGTTACAGAATTTCCATCAGCGTGTTGACAAGATAATCCTATTACTTTCCCACAGCAGCAAGTCTTATATTAGCTGTCCTCACTTATAGTCAAACATCTTTGTGCAATTGAAACAATTTTTTTGAGGTCAGAAAGGGATTTTTTCTTCTTTCTTAGTTACCAGTAGATCTGATTGTTCCCAGATAAAAAAGGCACCTCACTGAAATATTTATTTCTGTAGACTTGATTTAGACTGTTCACCACCCACAAACACGGGGAATGAAAGTTTTTGAGGGTGAGCCTCTAGTGGTTCACATTTCCAGTGTTTGCCACAGGTTACATTCACAACTGGGGATATTCAAAGTAACAGGGATGGTTTTATCAACTTGCAGCATATGGCTTAACTTTCTCCTGCTGCATACTGGGTGGGGTAATGCAGTGTGGAAGATGACAGGGACACTTACTCATTGAAATGTAAATGGGATTTATGCCTGATATTACTTCTTTTAGAGTGCTCCATAAAGCTTAGAGAACATGCAAGCATATACAAGAATAGCTTCTCCCATGATTTATTTCAGCTGCTATGCTATGCTACAGATATTTCCTGATGAGAGAATTTCCATCTCTTTGTTTAATTTGGCTCTCCACAGAAAGACATCTTTGCCCTGGAAGCCTAGAAACATATATATTAGATCAGTTACAATCAGTCTTACTCATTAAACAGACTTCTAATTTTTTCCAGTGGTGGTTCGGATTCAGCGTAGAGGACAAAATGTTGGCTTAATGTGCACGCCACTAGCAGACTCAGGGTTTGTACTAGACACCTGCTCAATGATTTGGCTCTGGCTGCACTCAAGGTCATGTCCATCTTAGCAAATCTAACTGCTAGATAAGCTGTTAAGACACTTCTGCCGAGCAGCCATCCTGATCATAGCATTAAACAGGCCCAAAAGGAACAACTGAATAATGGTCGTAATTTCAAGCTAACAGAAACAACAGCTTCTCTTTGTTATTCCCTCAATTCCGAACCATGTATTTTATACAAATTTTGTTGTTATTATTTTCAGAAGCTATTTTAGAAACTATGAATAAAATCTAGTATGAATAAAAAATAGTCAACTTAGCATGCAGAGATGAGAAGGACCATTCAAGCTGGACCTCTCCTGCCTTTTGAGATACTATAGTCAGTAATTCAAGTTTCTCTTTCTTTGTAGGCAGCTAATGATGAAAGGGTTTTGGGCACAACACCCAAAACTCTTCTACCATCTCATCAGTCTGTAAAAGTAATTGACACCCTGCCAGAGTATGCTAACAAAGGCCAGCTACTAGCTGACTGAGCTGTGTGATATTTGTTATTTTTTATTCTACTGAAGGCTTCTTATAAGTTAAAATGTAGGAGTCCTTATTAGCCACTAGTCAAGTCCAGCCCCTTGCAAGCAGTGGTGCTCACATATGTCATGCAGTCTGCACACTGTCAGGCTCAGCAAGACAGCTTGAAATAATTTGGTGTGTTGGAAAGCTAAACTTAGACTTCTGTACTCTCACAGCTAGACTCATTCTTGCCTGTTAGGTAATTTGGTATCTTTATATTCCAGTGAAGTGTGTGCTGCATAAACATATCCACTGACTCCAGGCTCATTTCCATGATTAGAACATTTCTTCTCAGGCAAAAAGTGCTTTTGACATCTTGAGTCTGCTGCAAGTAGCTGATAGAAGTCAGGGGACTGTCTGGAGAGTGCAGCAACTCCAAGCAGAACAGAACCCCTGTCAACATCTCTTGAAGGTAAACCACAACTTGGTAACATATTGCTATGTAAAGATATGGCACCATCTATGGGAGAAGGCCCCGTTTGCGCTGCCTGGTCCAATATGCTGCACATCTGGACATCTTCAAGAAAGTAAATGGCAGAAACAGTAACACCTCTTCCTGCTATCTAGTAGGGGAAAAAGGAAAAGGTGTAGTCTACGTAGAAAAATTCTCTTAAAACATATCAGAATTTATAAGTATTTTCATATTCCTAAAGAAAACATATTTTAAAATGACATTCTACTTATCTACAGTAGAGCATGAACAGGTAAAAAAAAAAAGGTATTATTAGCATTACTGATTGCAAAGTTTCACTGTCGTCATTTTTCTTGAGGTTTGTATGCAGGATTTCCCAGTTCTCATAGGCAGACACTGGAGGCTGGCTCATGGGCTGCTCTAGGCATGGGCTGAAACCAGTCATCACAAAATGTCAGGAAGGCAAAACTTCACAATAATAATGATCAAAGCAACAATTAACAAAAAAAAGACAAAGCAGAAAACAATATCCAATTTGAAATGAAATGAGTTAAATTTGAAATGAGGTGATAACAGAAACAGTATTGGTTTCCTAATCAGCTCTTCATAAAACTGTTTCCCAGTGTATTGGGAGCTGGGGGCAAGAAGGGGGGAGAGGCTGCAGGGGTGGTCTCTATGAGAAAATCATACAATCATCAAATCATTTGGGTTGGAAGGGACCTTAGAGGTCATCTAGTCCAACTCTAGTTGAAGATATCTGAGGCGGCATGTAGTCATATTATCTTCTCATTTTTTTTTAATGAAACATGCACAAAATTTGATACCTCAGTAATGTTTCATAGTGTACAATGCAAACCACAGAGCTTTGCTTCACAAATGCAGAGTGGATCCCATACTTGCGTTCAAACAGGTGCATAGTTAATCATAAGTTTCAAATAAGAGAGAAAAACATTATTCCAAGAGAGATTTACCTTCCATTTAAAAATGAATTTTTTTCTCCAGCCTTACTTTATCTACCTTTGGTTTTCAGCCATTGATTTGGCTGATGTTCTGTAGAGGTCTCACAACCTGAGTGCGACATTTCATGGACCTTCAGAATATTAAGAGCAAAGGTTTCCAGGACACCCATTTCTTTACTTTCTCACTTAGAAGCTGTCGATACCTTTGAAATAACATAAATTCTTTATTTTATTTTATTTTATTTATTTGAGGAAATGTCCTCCAAAAGCTGTTATTGAGTACCCTTGCTCAAGATGCAATGATACCTCAGAGATCAGAATATTAACTCACAAAGAAGATTCAGTCCTCAGCATTTCCAGATAATTGTTTTTAATTGAATAGAACATTCATTGTCCAGATATGTAAAGAATAAACATATAAGGAGTTTTTGAAAGACTTTGAAGACTCCTTGAAAGACTCATCATATACAGGTCTCAGAATGAGCGCTTTTAGCATTTCTGTGATAACTCTAAGGCTCTTAATCATCTGTGTGGTTAAGTGAATATCTACAGAAATGTCAAGAGCATGGGCAAAGTAAGTTCAAAACAAGTATGAAATACCTGAAGACAATTTTCATAAGCCTAAAATGAGATGGTGAAAGATATATTGTTATTATTAACAAAGCTTTCTTGTGTGTTTTCTACCCGTCTCCCACAAGCAAAACAGCTTGAAATGACCACACTGGCTTCAGTGTGGTAGCACACTCATAAGTATCATCTGGCTGATCCAAAGTTTATATCTCTTCTAAAAGTGTCTTTTTTTTTTTTTTTCCAAGCGATGCCGAATATCATAAAATATACAGAGTAGTATCACACTGGCCTTAGAAAATTCTATTAAAATTTTGGGAAAAGAAGGGATAAATCAATATTTCAAAAATAGCAGAAAGTTTTTTGTTGTTCAGATACTGCACTAGCTGCAGCCTCCATCTAACACAGAGGACTAGAAACCAAGACATGTCTTGCTATGAAAAACATTTGAAATACCCTGTACTAAGCCTTATCACAAATCAATAGCCTGGGACCAGCTCACTGATAATGAAGCACCGACTCCATGCACAAGTGTAGCACGGGGGCCATTAATCCCCTCAAATCTCCTTAAGCCATAAGTTTAGGATTGGTTTTCAGTGGTTCATAGGCTTGTATTGGCTTTCTACAAGGGGATACATTTCTTCCTCATTAAGCAACTGATATTTCTGCCACTTGAACATTAAAACTAGTCTGAAGTTAGTACGTTATATAATACAATTTGTATAATAAATATTATATATATAGCATTTTTCTGTGCCATTTTAAGCTTCTCTAAGCTTTTCTGCTCTGAAGGGGCCATGAGGATAATGTCTGATATGGTGCGTTGGGACAAAAGGCAATTATCATCACTCTGAAAAGGAAATCGATTTAGCATTTGTGCAATCCTTCTTAGCAAAGGGAAAACTGGAACTGTTAGCTTTATCTGGTACACAACGCTATTTAAGTTTCCTCTGGATGAAACTGAGATATTACAAATCTCACTCTTCATTATGTTTCTTTCACTTTGACAGGCTTCAAATATTTTTTCACAATAATTCATTAAACAGACTGGTTTTTTTTTTTTTAAGTATTAGCACAAAACCAAACACTAACCTCCTCACCTTCCTCCCGAAAGAAAATCTATATATTCACCTACTGTGCAGGTAATGCAAAAGGAAGCAAAGTCTTACTGATCTGAAGAATATTCTGTGTATTCCAAGGAGACTAGAGATTAATTCTGGTTTGAGCTCATGCCCAGTTTTGGATTACTTTAGATATCATGTTTATATCCTTGTCTTCAATAATAGTTATAAGGCTATTAGTTAATTAGTTATCAGTAAGAAAGGTCTTTAGCTATATTTTTACCCATCTCTGATATATCTAAATATGCCCACATGATATACATTGGTAAACGTTATGCATCTGTATACATTTTATATGTACAGTATAGAGGAATGGTTCGTGCCCTCAAACTATTTTTTTCTTGTACAAATACCCATAGATACTAACTGAGTTACTTCAATCTTTTTCCAGTATTTGCAGCTGATTAGTCCCTCAAAGTCTTAATATTCCAATAACTGACCAGGTTATTAATGGCCTCTGTAATCATTTTGTTCCCATTTTTCGAACTTTCTTCAGTGGCTCTATTCTCCTGGAGAATTCTCCAGGAGGTCTGAGCCACAGAATGGAGCACAGGCTTTTAACAGCAGCCTTACTGGTGGTTTTCACAGTGGTACAATCACTTCAGTGTGTCTGCTGCCAGTCTTCCTTCCCTTACACCAAAAGAAGGCTCAAAGCCACAACTTGACAATGAGATCTCACAACAAACCTATTATCTTCAGTCTGGAGAAGAGGAGGCTCAGGGGAGACCTCATCGCTCTCTATAACTACCTGAAGGGAGGTTGTAGTGAGCTGGGGGTCAGCCTCTTCTCTCTTGTAACTAGTGACAGGATGAGGGGGAATGGCCCCAAGTTGCGCCAGGGGAGATTTAGGCTGGACATTAGGAAATACTACTTTTCTGAAAGAGTGGTCAGATGCTGGAACAGGCTGCCCAGGGAGGTGGTTGAGTCGCCGTCCCTGGAGGTGTTCAAGAAACGTTTAGATATAGCGTTGAGAGACCTGGTTTAGTGGGGTTATGTTGGTGGTAGGTGGATGGTTGGACTGGGTGATCTTGTAGGTCTTTTCCAACCTAGCTAATTCTATGATTCTATGATTCTATGATTTCTGCTATTACTATGCTATCTCTGAATCATTGTTCAAGATAGATTCTCCCATTCTGTAAGTATAGTCTGTTCCTGATTCTCAAGTACACTTTTTCAGTATTAAAACTTATTTAGTTGGATGTGATAATTTTGACCCAATTATTCAGATCAACATGTGATTGTAATCTGTCCTACTCTGTTTGCTACTCTCACATCTCTGTGTGTATCATGTGGGCAAAGACTTGAGAAACTTAGCCAGCCACTGGAAACGCAGATAGCTAATATCACATTTCATCATTCAGAAAGTTCCTAATGCTATCAGACACAACAAGGGCAAGAATAACTGTGTGTTAAATGCTGCTAAGCATTTTCTCACTCATTTTTTCCTAATTTTCATGTTCATTGGAGATACAGCTCATAATTAACTTAATGTGAACTCCACTCGTTGTTACTTCAAATCAAGATCTCATCATCTGAAGTCCCATGAATTTAATAAACAAATAAATAAATGATTCGTTGTAGTTGTCATCATTCTAACATATAACTTTGTCAATGAAAGATAAGAGGTTCAGGGAACAAGACCTAAGCTTCAAAAAGTGATTACTTGCAGAATTTTACTATTGAGCCTTTGAATCTTTTTTACTTGAGAGTCCAATCAACATTTATATTGTGTTAAATTGTACTGATGCCAGCCTAATAATCTATACTTATTTTTATCTCTCTGCACTTTTTCTTCTACCATTTCTAGACTACTTTCTTTAGACATTTGGATATCAGTGCGCTCTAAGGTAATTTTTAAAAATGATAAACTGATTTTAACAAATTTAACACAGGAATAGATGTCTCATACTGAGTTCTATTAAGGTCAGGGAAAGCAGCAAATAGAGAAGGGTTCAAATAAATGCTTCCACTTCAGGAAAGGAAAGCAGGCTTTAGGCATTTTTATGCCTGAATTTTGAACATTTTGGTGTCTTCAGGCATTTTTACTCCCAGAGAAGAGGACTAATTAGTAAGTGAATGCATGCCTGGCAGCATCAAATCCTCATGGATATATCTTTGAACTAACATCAGCAGACATTGCCTCTTACCCAGCCTAGCTCAGAATCATGACAGAGAACTGGGAGCAAGGCAGAGAGTGAAATGTATAGTGTGGCAATCCAGGAGCAATGAGGGAAAAATGGAGATAATTTGAGGGCAGTGGTTAAGGACAGGGTGATGTAAGAGATACTGTGCGAGAAGACTATGAAGACATCGTGTGTTTATTACTACAGCAGGGACAGGAAGAAATCAGTAGGAAATGTGCCTTCATTATTTTTGCTTTTTGAAGAATCTACAGAATTATATTAATAGGCACACTGTTCTTCTGGAATTCACCTGCTTTTGTTAACAATGAATGCTTCTATATATAACTAAAACAGAGTCCTAGAAGCTGGAGACAGTATGTCTCAGAGAATGAAGAGGGCTCTGTAACTGGAACTCAAATACTCTCAGCCAATTAAATATCTAGCTATTCCTTAGGAAGCAAGGTTCATAGAAAGCCTTCTGAGACATGCCACAAACATGCTGCTAAACAGAGTTAGAACCAAAGCCATGACAATCAAACATAACGTTTCAAGATTTGAAAGGTAATATGGAAACACAGTCTGCATTCAGCTTATAGATTGTCTATAAAAATACCAAAATAAACAACATTTTGAGATATTGCTATTTAATTTGAACACTAAGCACTTCATGGCCTGATTGTATCCAAATAAATTTAGCATTTTTCTGTTTCTATTGCTGATAATTTTGGAACAACACATTATGGACATTGATAATGGCTTAGGAATAAATGCATCACTTTTGCATTAACCCAGTCTATCTAAATTATTATGATTTATTTTCAATTTTAACTTGATTTGGCAGGCAGGAGACAGAGACACTGTTAGGGTTGGAATAAGGGCACCTTATGAATACAAGCTTGTATTTGGTTCCTTATTCTGTTTCTGAAAAGTAAGTTCTATCAAAGTGTTGGACTGTGAGTCAATTTTTGCTTGAACCTGAACTCAGTGTCTCCTCTTCTTTCCACAAAATAACCTCAATTAATCCTTAAACATCTCATTCATTTTGGTTCTGCAGCTTTTCCTTCAAGTCTTTCTGCCCCTAAAATTCTTCAATAACACCTACATCCCAAATGTTGCCTGAAACACCTCCCTTTCTAGTCATCTTATCTACAAGACTTTCCACCAAATCTTTTCCCAACATTCCTCATATTTCTTGCTTTTTCAATTTTCCCATCTCCTTAGATTTATTTCCTCTAGACATGCTCATGACATACAGGCCCATCTCTTCCCTTCGCATGCTCACTTTTTGATGTCTCCATGGCTGTCCTAGTACAAGGTGCTCAGGCTCATGCCTTTGGATGCAACCCCTTGATGGTCACGTTGGTTTCAGGAATGTGTCACATCCCACCATAAATCCTAGACAGCAATCACCTCATCACATTTCTCTTAGCAGCAGGCTGTCCCAGCAACTCACTGCTCTGGTTTCCAGTCTGGATCAAGATATAGACAGACTGCATTTTGATTTTCATCAGTCAATTCTTTCAGTCAGCTTGTTGGCTTATCTTAATCATAACCTGTTCTTTCAAAATGCTGTTAAACAACTGCTTCTTTTTCAAAAGAGTCTCCCACAGCTCCATAGGAAATTAATATTCTTGTTAATTTTAAAGGAGGTGTTAGTTTTATTAACTGCTTCATATTTGAACAGGAAATGTTCTACTGAAGAAAACGGTTTGCTTGTATGAGTAACTAACAGATGAGTATGGGTATTCACTGCTTCTTAGTTTTTCCTAAGCATATCTAATTATCTAGTGCATTTCAATTCATTTTCTTCTCTTCTGACTAATGTTTCTACTTGCTGAATTTTGTCATCAGAATAACCTCTGCCCTGTGCATCTATTCAGTTTTATTATTCTCTCATGATGAGGCAATAATGATGCAATAGTCAAGTAATCAAGGTAAAGTTCTGTAGACTGCAGGAATATATTTGTAATTATTTGCCATCAGATTGTATTTTTGTCTGAAAAATAATAATAGTTTACAATATTTACATAATGCCTTGATCCATGAACTAATAACTTAGCATTAAAATAGATAGGTATAGGCACGATCTCAACACACCCTATTCTCAGTAAAAGTGTAAGAGTTCATAAGCTACTTCTCTCAAAGGCTTATAAGATGTGTCAGTGATGTTTATGTGTGCCAACATCCAGTTAGTAAAACACATTATTTCTGTTCCCAGTATAATATTCCCTATCTGCGCTGAAAAGGTGACAAAACTTCCCCACATAACTTCATTGTATTCCTGTAAGCTTTTCCAAATGAGCACCATATTATCTCCCAGAATGTTCGTATTCCTGTGAATGGGACATTTTAATGATGCAGGTCTAACACCTTTTGTCAAAATATTTTAGTATTCCTTATAGTCATTGCATTATTCTCAAAATAGCTCATGAAGCATGTCAGTATGACATCCATTTTACTGCTGGATGAACAAAGGAAAGAAAACCTGAATGATTGGTCTGAAATATCAATGTACAAAACCCTTGAAGAGGGGGAATCCAAGAGTTTTAAAGCAGAATCTACTACCCTAACCACAAGGATCATGCTTCAGGGGCACCTCACTACCAGTTTGCAGCAGATTCCTCACCCAAACTTTCAGACAACAAATGAGCTGTCTTCATTGGTATGATGCTTATCAGGAGAGTTGAGAACTGTTGTCCATGAACCAGCAGAACTATCTGTGCTCACACTGCAAAAGCTAGTTTATCAGCATAGATTTGGATCTTTAGAAGCCTGTTTCCTGAACAATTAAGTTACCAAAGAGATAAGCAGCTTGTATATTTAGGAAGCTGCTGCCAGCTGAGTTCCACTCAATCTACCAAAAGAAACTGGTCTTCAAAAATAGGTCAAAGCAAAAAGGAGAAAATGTTTTCAAATTAGCCTTCAGCAGTATTGGGCAATAACAGGGATTTCATTCTTACAAGCCTTATTCCCCTGGATAGAACAATTACAACTTGGAAAGACCACAACCAGCTATTCTCAAGAGCTATATAAATAAAACCATTTTGTCAGATTATCAGCCTTCCATGACCTATACTAGCAAGTGAATTACTTAGCACCTTACAACTGCCTCCGCTCACCTGAGGCAGTGTTCAACCACTACTACTGAAGATGTTGAGAAGGCATACCCCAAACATAAGTTCACCTTTGGGTAGAGAGATACTTTTGAGTGAGTATGATACAGCTTTTCCAAACTTAGATGCCATTCAGAAGATTATTGAAGTAGTGATAGATTTGGTCAAGACTTCACATTTCTGCAAACAGACCTCTTTGTGGTTTTCATGTTACTTCACTGGCAATAACTGTTAGATGAATAAATTCCTGTTAGTTTGGTTTTACTAAACTCCTTTTAGTTTGGTGTGAAATCTCAATAGTTTTTTGGATCTAAAACAAATTTCTGGATCAAAGTATATATGAGCATAAATTCTATGGATTATTTGTGGAATGTGGTTTGCTAAATCCTCACAGATCCTTTGAAAATATCTTCTCTGACATACTTAGTGTGACTTCAATTTATTATTTCCAGTCAATGGCACATTCCACCACAGTCACATGTGGCACTTGCGTGCTTGTTGCCATGGGGTATACATATTGCCTATATAATAGCCATGCTGTGTAAATATCAGTTTAATAGCAGTACTGACTAAGTGAGGATATTGGCTTAAATCCATATTTTCTGAAACATTCAACATGAAGGTGGGCAGCAATTAGCTATTCATCCTTAAAAAATTCTCTTGCATTTTTAGAATTGAAATCAGGCTGCAATTTTGTAAGTATATTTGTAAGTAGAATATTAATAAATTTCCCTAACTCCATAAAAGCTAATGTATGCTAGGTATCACCAACCTGAACTGGATTATTGCTGTATGGTAATCATGTCCTCAAAATAGAAGTCTATAATGTGAGCACTTAGGTGCCCGTAATGAATGTCAGAATATCATACAATTCTTACTCTGCACAGTGTATAATCACAGAAACTGAAGAATATTTTGGGCTTGCAGTTCCTCTCTTGTTGGACTGTTTGGTAAGCTTGACTGGCAGCTTCTCTGTTGAATTTTTTTAGCCAGCAGGGAATCAAGCCGTGCAGTCACTTTGAGTGACAGCTATAGAAAACTGACTAATAAGCTAACACCACACACTGCAATTTAAAAATGCAAGCGTCATCCAGAAAAAGAAATGGAAGTAGGCAATTTGTATAATAAATGAATTTATGAGGCATGTATGATAACAGGACTGAGGAGGAACAGGATGCCAATCCAGGGGGGCTGCACTCCACAGGTATCCACTGCACAGCACAGGACGTCTTTACGTCTCAAAAGGCAAACACTGCATATCCTGGCTAAAATGCCAATTAATTATTTAAATTGTTAATACAATTGGTTTGCATATTTTTGGTTTCCTGAGATGAAGTTAATTAAATCCCCCTTTGCACCTCTGAAGGCAAATGCTTTAATAATTACATATATGTGTCACAGTTCCTCAACCCACAAGGCAACGGGAGAGAGGAACAAGGGAGTTTGCCAATACCTTAACTTGGGATAAATTAAAGCAGTTTCAAGGTGGCTGTCATTTGCCTTTGCTGCCACCAGTTTTAAAGGAATATTGATTCAGCTGATGAGCTCAGGAGGAGCAGAGCCACGTTGCTTTTCCCCTGGCCACACTCTCTACGTGGCGAGGAACAGCTCTCTGCTTACTGCAGCACCAGGGGATCAGTACACACTTGAAAACTCTCCTGAGGTCCCCAGCTGCGAATTAAGGGCTGCTCTGTGGTGGGATTGATTTCGTGTGTATGGGAAGCAGGTCAGCCTGACAAGAAATCCATGGCTCTTCCCTTGGTTACAAAGCATCAAAACCCCAGAAAACCACCTCAGCTAAATGTGTGAGAGGGGAGAGGGCAAGGGAGGGAGTGATGAAAGGTGAGCAAAGGTTGAATGGGTTGTACGCACCTAGAAAACATCTATGATCTTCTCTAACAGGAAAAAATAAGGCTCTCCAGAGCTGCTTTCAGTACACATAGTTACAAAAGAGATAAACATACCATAAAGGAACATAAAGAGCTGCTTCTTAATGCAAGTTTCTTTCTTGCGCTGGTTGTACTTGCCAATACTTCACCTTAATAAAAATGTTTACTTTTGTTTGCTGAATGGTGACCCATAGTACAGAACAAGGTGCAAAGAGAACACATAGCACAGTAGGATTTGAGTTGAACTGAATCAATCAGAAGAAAGATTTCAGTTGAAATTTATGGAAAGTCCTGGTGCCAGTTTCAAAAGTAACTTTAACTCAGATCTTTGGTGGTACTTAAGTTACTTAACCATTTGGTGCCAGTGGGAATTGGATCTTAAAGCACTGTAGATTAAATCCTATGCACCAAGATCTCCACATTTAAAACAGCACTGACATTAAGTTTGCTATAAGACTCTTACTACATCTTAGAATAAACCCTTATGTTGAATCCTTGGTGCCGGTTCCAGTTTGGAAGCTTTTTTATACTTCTGAGTATAACATCAGCCATCACCACTCGCTCTTCTTCCTCCCTGCAATGTGGGTAAGGATTACACAGTTATGCAGATCTCAGTTAGGCTCAGGATGTCCAGAATCAACAACCTCACAGCTCTTTTTTTTATTATTATCCAAGTCTTCATATGTTGTGGAGGAGATCTGCACTCCAAACGTGAAGCACCTGTGAAGCCCACTAGATACATAATAAATGGAAAAGGCTCCCTTACATTGCTTAGGCTGATTAGAGGTTGGATCATGGTTGCTACTATCAGGGTTGATATTTTCTAGCATTTTAACTCTGACATATTTCAATTTCCTAACTTACCTATGATTTAGATTGTTCTCATTTTTTTCATTGTTTTTACCATTAATCTCATGGTAGTCTTAAAAGTATAATTATCTAAGGCTAGTATCTATCAAGAATTTTCTAACATAACCTTAATTTCTGTCTTTGCTTTATATCACATCACAAAATATATTAGCAATGGGTACTTCTTTAGATGCAGATTTGTCTGTGGCTTGCACAGAGACAATCAGATTCACTGTCACCAACCAACATTTTCCGCAAAGAAGGCCGACTACAGGGTTTGAACTGGGAAGACTAGATAAGGCACCTTGAGGGCATATGCACTGCCCTGGGAAAAATTAGACTTTTTCAATGATAGTTTTCTTCTGCTGACTTTTAAATGTTTGGGCTTGCTCTGCAGCTTCCATGGAGAAGATAAAAAGGCTCTGTCTAGCTAAGATATATCCTCTTCTGCTTTTGGTCCATCAGGCACACATGAACCTGCATTTCATTTGTGCAGATTAAAAAAAAGCAGAAATATATGAAAATGTTAAGGTAAGGTAAAAGCACCATTGGGACAACCTTCCAGGAGAGAAAACTCATTCTTATTCTGAGTCCACTGAGTTTCTAGTCCTTTGACAAATTGCGAATTCCTTGCAACAGCCTATGGATTTCACTGCCTTGCAAAGTGAGTGTGAATGGAGATAAGGACCCTTTCCAACAACCAAAGACCTGAGCAGAGTCACAAGAGAATTTTCTCTACTTGCCATCAAGTGCACAAGTGCTGCACACTAACTAGCCATAGGCTAGTATTACCCGCCAGGAAATCCAGACCAATGCAAAGAGGGGCTCATTTGGCATGTATTCCAAGTACAGTGTAAGTCTCATTCTAGCATACCCTTCCAGGGTCATTTTGCCCAAATGCAAAACATTTTTGCCCAAAACAGCATAATATCTCACCCAAACACGTATATTACTGGCACAGATGTAAATACTGAAAAACAAATAAATAGGCATGGCCTTTTCATCTGGATTAACTGAGTACAGAGAAGAAAAGTAGCAATATATAAACTGCTTCACTAATTTGCAGCCAGTTGAAACATCAAATGACAAATCCAGAAAATATTATGCAATCCTATAAATGATTTGGACAGAGATTATATTACCGTTTTTCACTTACTGTTTGCGATTATCTTCTGCAATCCAAAGGAACATTGTCATAAATCTCTTTCTCTCTCTCTCTCTTTCTTTCTTTTTCTTTCTTCCTTTCTTTTCCTTCCTTCCTTTCTTTTGAATTTTGGTTTTTACACAGAAAAAATTCAAAAGATGTAAAGCATACTTCAGGAATTTTCAAGGTTAATTGTCAAATCCTACTTGACACTATGTCAACTTCTTTATGGTAAATATAGCCTTCTGATCAGCAGACTGTCAACTGTATTTATTTATAAATCAGAGTTCCTAAAAACACATCTGAAGGCTATACTTAGAGGTTGTTCCACAGTACTGCAGTGCTGCAAAAACTGGTCACATATGGAGGGAGATAAACAGTTTTGAAAGGTTAACCCTCCTCCGTCATGATGTGCTCTGATGCCCTGTGGATGCCAACTGGCTGCAGACAATCAGACAGTGCCAGTGAGGAAGAGCTGTAGGTATGTCCGGAAAGGAGACAGCTGTTTGTTTGGATGAACATTACAACTTAGAATTCTAGGATGGAAAATCTGCTGGGTATTGTAGGAAGGTCAATGAGATGGATGTTGAGACCTGGAAAAGGCTCACAACTGACTTATCCTCAGTCAATTTTATGCCTCAGATCATGAATATTTATTCTAAGTCATCAATTATTTATGTTTGATAGTATGTAAATACGCCTATCATAAATAAATTTAAAATACAGTCTTGGTTAAAAATGCAAGATATCTAGCGCAAACCCCAAACAAGCACACAAAAACTCTCCAAAAGATTTTCAAGGTCTAATTTAGTGCAGACTTAAACTAAACATGTTTCACAGTCATCTGTCCTGAGAGAATATCCAGAGCAAATATGAGCTGAGTGTCAGTAAATCCAGCTTGTATCGCGCTCTTCTTCCAGATAATAAAGCCCACACTGTCAAACAAGCCTCTCAGAGAAAATCTCCTCTGTATTTATGGTTGAGCCTTAAACATCCCTGTAAGTATTATGCCTCTGCTCTCATTTTCTAAATTAAATACTTAGACGTAGGTAGACTTCTTTAGTAATGCAGCTTCTTTAAGCAATTTCTGTGATACTGAATGCACTGACGAACCATTGGTTCAACCCATTCTCTACATGTAGCCTAGGTTAGATGTTTTTAGAAATGAAATGCAATCTGACTCAACTCTTTCTGCTCAGAATAAGATATCTAGGTAAAACTTAAAGGGTAGTGATATACATGCAGTTGGAGAAACTACAGTTGTCCAAACCAATAGAATGACTTTTGGTAAAAGCTACAAGATGAATCCATTTTCTTTCCTTTACTAAAAGGCTCTATGTTCTTTTACGAGGAAGAACAGATACATAATTGTAGGATCAAGACTATATTACAGAAAGCATCATACTTTTTCCCTCAAACCCATCAATAAATCCTCAACTGTATGCAGTGCTCTATTTCAGAAAATGTGTTCTGTGAAGACATAAAGATAAGTAAAAAATGAATGAAACAAAGCAAGCTGCCCATAAATTCTATCTGGTACTACCAGTCATGTGTAGTCCAAGACAAAAGTACACAGCTTTGTTAATCTTCAGTGGATGAGAGGAAAATCTATAGGGCAGTGTTTACATGTTCTTATTTATGGTAGGTAGAACTGTCTTGTTCCCTCAGGAGCAGCATTAGTCAGGGTCATTGCTGGGATACCAGATGCTCTCCTTAATGGCATTTAATATACTTCAGGATATGCAATATTCTCTTTCACAGAAATGCGTTGTGTGGTTACAGTAGCACAATTCAGAGAGGCAAACAACCTGCCCATGGTATGTTAGGTCTCTGCAGAACCAGATTTTTCAGCTTGCTTGTTATGTGGATGTGACGGTAATAGTATCTGATCATAGAAGACTGACGGAAAAAAAATGTTATTCACTCACATTTTAAACCACATACTTTTTTCATTGAGGAATGGTTTTTAAACAGCCCAAAAATGAAAAGTCTTGTCAAAAAGAAGCCTTGAAAGAGAATATTACCCTTAATGGTTACCAAAAGAGAAATTAATACAGAAACATACTGCCTTATGCAGGCCAAACCAAAGGGAACATCTACTTGCATATAGACAGATGCAGGCTTCCCAGTGGAACTGGAACATCTTTAGTGTCTTCTTCTTAGATTACTGACTATGGTCTATGCTCCTAAGCTGCAGAGTATGATTGAGGCTGTGAGCTCTGCAGCATCATTTCCCAGTGTTCATGCCCCCACCAGCCCCTCTGGCACGCTATGTTGGCTCAGTTGACTTTATGTGCGTGTGACTGACTCCATGATAGTGTGAAGGGGGATCTTCAGAGAGAATGGTCCTGACAAGGTTGTTAAGATTAGGAAAAGTTTCAGAAGACTGCAATTTCTGAGAGAGTCCACTCCATCCTCTAGACAGGAGAATTAGAGATGGAAACACAGACCTTGCTGTTGAGAGGTGTTAAGAATTAAAGTCCTATAGCAGTGGATGTTTGCTTCTTTAGTTAACAGAAGTATTAGAAAACTTACTTATAATATTTTAGTAGCTGATTAAACAGACAGAGATCTTATGATAATTCTTCTCATTGTCAGTCTTTTAAAAATACCTGATTACTTGCAAAGAAGTAGTGATGACTTGTTTTTTATCAAAAGCAAATCAAAAGAGAAACAGCTCTTGTACATAAATACAAATGAAGAAAAGTTAGAAACACAGTAGCTGCATCACTGGCTCAGGCAAAGGTGCATGGAACCTCATCGCTCTGGCACTAGAACAGATCAGTCACCTAGGGAAAAGTACAGAGGCAAGACAGCTGTGCTCCCTTCTTTCCCCAAGTGTGGATTTATGCTTTAGCAGCCTTCAAGACTTCTATTCCATGACTGCATCTAACTTCCCTTTGGACTTGTGTAACATTTATCACTGAGAATGTCCTCCAGCAAGGAGCTTTGCACCTTAAATATACCTCTAGGAAAAGCCACATCTCTTTATTCATTACGAACCTACCACCTGCTAACTTCCCTTCTTAGCCATCAGTCGTTGCACTGAAAGAAACTGCAAACCTCTGGTCACTCCCCTTTGCATTCACAAGTTCCTATTTGATATGATTTCAACTTCTAGTTTTCAGAAAAGGCCAAAAATATGATTGAAATGTCTTCAGTGTAATGACATATCTGTTTTGGCCCTCCACAGAAGTAAAAAGGAGTCTTTGCTAGGACAAAAAAGAGACTGCAGAGCCAAATCTGGTGCTGTAGGGTTGTTTCTTCCCTGTGGAGAATGGACCAATGACAATACACAGACTTTCCTGCTGTGTAGTAGGCTGTCCGCATCAGAAAGTTGAGAGGAAATAATACAGCTGTCCAGTAAACTTTTTAAGGATGAGACCACACCAAAATGTCTTCATGTCTATAATATAATAATTTTTTAATATGCTGAAATCAACGGTGAAATCTTTAACACTGATCTCAAGCTCAATAGCTGTCACTAAACACCTGACAACATATTGGCACAAAGGAGATAATTCAGATAATTCACAGTGCTCGGCATCATTTATTCAAACACAGGCACATAGTACTTTCTTGATCTGAAGCTGTTCAAGTTCACATTATAATTACAGGAATTAGGGACTTCATAAGTAACAAAACTGAGATTCTGGAGAACAAAATGTCAACCTCTAACAAGAGCAAATTGACTTTCAACTCAACTTAATTCAGCTTCCGGTAGGAAGCGGTAGCAATCTTCATGTAAGATTTTTCTTATTTTACTCCCAGTTTATGAGTCTGTACCATTCTCACATCATACAGTAGCACATAAGATATGCACTGTTGATGAGGGAAGACACTGGAAGAGAATAAAGTCCCTTCAAGTCAGTGGACCCTCATTTACTTCTTATAGGCAAAAGAAATAATAAAATGGAAGCAACATATCAGTTGCTCAGTATTGCTCGGTATCTCTGCTTATGAGCCAATGAACTTTAATGGATCAGTCCTGCTGATGTTATTTATAGCAAGAATCAAAGAAGTTAAGAAAACAGTTGTCAACGGTTTACGGGTGTTCGGCCTGGTTCCGTGACGAAGGGGACGGGGGATCCACGGCATGTGGATCCAAGAAACATGTGATTTGAACACATGCTTTTGCAAAAGGCTTGCATGAAAAACAAAATAAGCAGTGGAACCTGCCTTCCAGAAGTTATTTTGCTACTACATCACCTTTTCCTTCTCCCTCCAGAAAATAACAAGAATGTAGAACTGAAACCTTGTTGTAAGAGGAACGATTATGTTGAATTGTCTGAAGAATGTGGTGAAGTCAACAGAATGTCTACAGGACCTGCTGACCTCAAAATCTCTAAATGCTGCCTACTTAGACAATTGTCCTAGAATCATTTTTGGCAATTAGTGTAGGGCCAAGAGCTATTGCAGTAACATATGAACCAGCAGTTCGAAACATCTTTGGATTATACTGATGACATGTACTTTAACATTATGCCCCAAGCAACCAGTTTTTGTTTTCTTGTACAGCAGTTTCATGTACATATTTTTATGGATTGTATTAGAAATGTTACCACTGGATTGCAGAGTGGCTATTTATACATATGTCATAAGGACTGAAATTGTCACTGATTTCTTGGCAATGATTGGCAGCTAGTGCCTTTCTTCCATTGTTTTGCAGAACTTCATCATAAGTGACATACTGCAAAAAAGACCAATGTACACAGTTGCACACTGTTCTATGCACTGCCTATCAAACATACATATATGGAGAATATATATATTCAGTATATTATATATATTATATAGTACTGAGCACTGAATAAAATCTTTATCTCAGTAAGCTTTGTCTGTAACTCAAAAACAAAACAAAGCACATAAACAAAACCCCACAAAAACTCAGCCTGGAAGAATCTATGTAACTAATTTCCTTTACATGGAGTCTGAATGGTTTGCAACTTGAATAGAATACGTTTACTTCAGTTATGGTAGTTACTTGTTCAACACATTAACTTTATTCTTGTAAAAAAAATTATTTAGCTGAGGAAACAGGATATTTCTGATCTACTTTCACTGCCTGAATGACATACTATATGACGTAGTGGAAGTTTTCTTTTTCTTTGTGGTGACTGAGTAGGGCAACAGGCCCTTCATATGAAGGTAGGTTTAGATTCTTTATCAGACAAGTCCTGACACATTTCAATATGTTTCTGATGGAGGTATCCTGTAAAAGGTTGTTTCTGCTCACACTCCAATTGTAGATGTCTTGCCCAGCTCTGATTCGTGGGTCACAATGATATCTTTCTGTCAGCTGATAGGACTTGTTTATACCAAAAACATATGTAGGATGTATTGCATTATTATGAAGAATTATTAATTATTTAGATTCATAGCACAAATAATTTTCTGCCTTATGCTCTGGGCATTTTCATGTCATTTAATTTCACAGTCAATCTAATCCCATCTCAACGACACATGCTCTGAAAAGTGAGTAACTAAATAAAACCCCAGACATTACATCTAGCTCTCTCTAGAAGTACCTTATACTAAAGATGAGCTGTTCCAGAGTGGAAGCTTACTAATAGAGACCTTAATGGATCATGCAGGACACACAGTCTACAGCTCAGTAGTTAATCATGAAGTGTATTTGGCCAACTACATGTACTCGTCAATGGAGCTGTAGTGGTTTGGCAATACCAATTGCAACAGTAAGAAATAGGTTGTTTCCACACCTAGGTACCAAAGCACTCAGATTAGAAGTGATAATAGCTGTTGTTATAGCATGTTACTTAAAATGAAGAACATGGTAATGTCTTATTTCCCAAATTATTTTGGTACTTGTGCCTGTTACATGGTGTGCAAGAAGGTGAGACTGAACTCTGTGATGACAGCAAGAGGTAGTGCTTTTGAGGCCACCTAAAAGCAAGGGAAATTGAATTTGGTTATAGGTAGCCAGAGCAGAAGGAGACCAGTTTATTAATCTGTGATACAAATCATGTCACCCTTGTTTGTTAATATCAAAATGATCCCTTGCCGTCTCTGCCAGCTCTTCTCTGTTTATCACCATTTAATCAGGATTGATTCACACATCCCTCCTACAAAACACAACAGAGCTGGGAGTAGATCACTTCTACTTGTAATCCATACTAAACAGACCTTATGACAGGAAAGCAATTACCCACAGCTACTCATTAGGTTCTGCAACAGAACAAAAACAGAATAATGTAAGAACCATATCACCTGCTCTGTAAGGATCTGCAACTAATCTTTTCATAATAATAGTTCACAGCTTCTCACAGATCTAGAAGAATAAGAGTTGGTAACTTGGTCCCTCTGGTGCTAGGAAGGGGTGAACATGTCATGAAATTTTTCTTCCACATTCAGATTCTAATCAGAGAAGCTGATGAAAACCAAAAACCAGAATTACCCTGGCAACTCACTTAAAAAATACTCCACTAAAAATGTAGGAAGAGAAATTTATAGAAGACACTTTTACCACAGTGTCAAGAGTTTTTAAGCAAAGATGAAGAGCTTGATACGTTCCCTTTCATGAGAAACACTACACTCTCCAGCTACCATGGGTATGTGGCGTTCACAGTTTAATAGTTCAAATTGGTTCTGGAACATGCATTAGGATTCTCAGAAGTTGAATCAGTGAATGGTATCTTTCCAGTGCTATTTTCAGGACGGTATAGACTGGATGTATCTTAACGACAAAATAACTAAATGAGGAAAACTCAGCTAGTGACCACTAGGAGCAGTCTTTTAAGTCAGAGTTTGTCTTTGAGCAGCAAAACAAACCATTCTTGATGTTGCAAAATACCAGTGAACATGGTATTTCCTCTGACTATTCATCTGGAAGTCTATGAAGAAGAATAAAAGAACATAACAAATAGTAAGAATGCTCAAGATAACATCAGACTATCTACTGCAAAAGCCATAAAGATAATGAAAAACTTCCCATTCATCACTGTAATCATTTGCCAAGAATATGACTTTGATATACAGATCAGCCTTGCAAAGCTGCTTCATGGCCAGTGAACTTGGGATTTCCTGAGTTGGCTAAATTACAGAAGAAAAAGATTGTCTCAGAGAAATCTCTGCCTCTAGTTGCCCAGGATACTATGTTTGGCTTGGTGCCAGAAGCAGCATAGTGTATCTTGATTGTAAACATTACTCATAAAGAGTACTAAATGGAAGACTGAGCTGATATTCATCCTATCTAAAAGTGTCAAAGTTACATTAGTGAAGATAAGTACCAAAGCATCAGTTTATATTGTCTTTCTCTGTTCTAGATTAATACAGTCTTGTGGTCCTTGCAAATGTTAGCAGCCAAAAGACTCTTTACATAAGAAGAGTTAAATGTGCCAGGGGAGGTTCGGGTTGGATATTAGGAAAAATTTCTTCTCTGAAAGAGTGGTCAGGTGCTGGAACGGGCCGCCCAGGGAGGCAGTGGAATCACCATCCCTGGAGACGTTCAAGAAATGTAGATGTGGCACTGAGGGACGTGGTTTAGTTAGCGATATTGGTGATAGGTATACTGTTAGACTGAGTGATCTTGGAGGCCTTTTCCAACCTTGGTGATTCTATGATTCACAGAGTAATAAACATGCAATAACTTTAAAACTTCTTGTGGACAGCCGTTGAATTTCTAATTCTAGAGCTTCTTCTATTCACAAACCCCTAAGTGTTCTCTGGCAACTAATATAGCATTTATACGATAAGGATAATCTCTGGTACATTTGCTTAACTAAACAGTAAAGTTTAGAGAGCTCAAAGCACTAAGCACTGTTTGATTTAGGTCCTGGCTATCATATTGTCATCAGAATCTGGAAAAAATATACTTAAACAAATAGCTTATTTTTATGAGATAGTAGGCATATCAGTTGTAAGGCATATTCAGTGAGGAGCCCAAGAGTCTGAAAACTCATTTTCTCTTCTTGGTGAGTAGAATTAGAAAGAATTCACCTAAGGTTTTCTGATAGGTTTGTGCATGGATCCTGCTTACATTTTTATGTTGGGTATAGTTTCAGAAGTAAGTGCAAGCTGTGCATTTTATAGTGAAAAAATTTTATGTAATATTTATCACTGAAGTGATACCTGAAGTCATTTGATACTACCATATAGAGATAGTTATGCTAGCTAAAACTTGAAAGATTAAACTGGGGACCTCTTTAGCTAAAAAAAAAATTCAATACACCTAAACCTAGCTTAAGAAAATGTAGATTTTCTAGATAGCACTGTAATAAACTAGACACGGACGCAAGAAGGCACCTGCAATGTACTCCTTAACAGGTTGCCCAACATGTTATTGATTCAGGCCTTAAGTAAAACCAGTTGATAACTTAGACACGTATTATTATCATAAAGGATTCCAGGACTATCGGTCCTTAAGTAGAGATACTTGTATTTTCCTTTGAAATAGGAAATATAAATGTTAATCATATTACTTACATTTGCCAGTGTAAGATGATGTCATGACTATAAATGATTTTTCTTGGAAATTATTAATTCACTGGCTACTTAGAGATGAAATCTTTCTCTGACTTGCCTCTGAGGATTGTATAAAGGATGGAGGGCCAAATGAGGCCAGCTCTAGGAGCAGTTCAAAGGTGCTGAGAAAAGTACAACAGTCTATTTGAATGCATTACTGCTAAAGTTTTGTTCTCACTTTTATCCAAGTATTTCAGTTGAGCTGAAATATGAGTGTATAAAGAGATTTCAAAAGAGCTTTTCTTAATTCATGAAAGCTTACTAGAAAAAATATTTGAAATGTAAGCATGATATTTCTCTACATATATGAAAAGACTTAATATTTTGCAGTTATGATATCATTCAGTGTAACTTCCAACAAGTGTCTGCAGGCTCCTCTGGAAAGTCCAGCTACAGCTGATTATGAAAGTATGAGGGCTGCTTCAAAAGTAATGCCTCTTATTTTATTAGCTTGGCCCATGGTGTCAGAGGCGGATGTTGGTGGTATGGCAGTAGAGGCTGAACCTTTCTGACAATATCATTTTGTTGCTGTTGCAACAGATGGCAGTAGAGAGGCAGCTGGAGAAAATGGCATCTGATGTGGAAGTGCATATGAAGCAAAGGCGTGTCATTGAATTCCTCCAGGTGGAAAAAATAGCAGGCACTGATATTCACTGACACTTGCTGAATGTTTCTGGAGACCAACCAGTGTCTGTTAGCACTGCAAAAACTGGACTTCATGGGCAACATGCACATTCCAATGATACCATCATAGCAGCTGTGAAACAGTGGGTCACCTCCACTGGTGCAGATTTGTATGAGCGCAGCATGCAGGCTCTTGTTCATTGCTGGCAAAAATGTATAGCTAATGCTGGTGACTACGTTGAAAAAGAGTGTTTGGTAGCTGAGAATTTGCTCTACCAAATAGTGTTCTTCTTCAAATAGTGCTCTTTGTATCAGTTGTAGTTTCCATGGAAATAAATAAGAGGCATTGCTTTTGGAGCGACCTACATAGTTAGGGATACAGTGGCCACACAGTAGATTTTGCTTTAGAAACTTGATAAATACTTGATTAGCAACATGCTCATTGATCATTTTCGCCTTACCAGAAACAAAAGACAGCACAAAGTTGCTTTCCCTTGCCTTGACACCATTGTCTGGTTTTCTGTAGGCCACTATAATAGGGTGATGCTCTGAGTGGCTGCAGTAAGCCTTGGGCCATCACTCAGCACCAGAAAGTCCTTTTATTACCAAATCTTTATATCAAAGTTGTACTACATATTAAATTGGTATGTATTGCTTAGAAGTGATCTCAGTCAAAAGACCATGGTAATCAATCCCTTCTACCATGCTTGTGTGTGTGTACTGACTAGTACTCCTTCTTCCCACTCCTCTGCACACTGCCTGCTGTGTTCTAGCAATGCCATTTAATAGGAAAGTTTTTTCTAGGCTCTGGAAAGGCAACATGAGGATCTTCCTGGATTTTTTCAGACTGCAATTATGCAAACACAGTTAAGTAGCGTACTAGGTATGGATGTGAGGCAGTTTAAATGTGTTTGTTGAGAGTAGATGAGATAAGCGTGTCACGCATTGATTCATTGCTGGTGTTGCAGCTGTTAAGAGGAATTGTACAGCCAAGTGATATTCTTGGAACTGCTAAAGAAAAGGTACATCATTCAAAGGTAGTGCACTCTCACTGTAATGCATTTTTAAAAGGAATATCAGACTCATTTCTCAGAGTTTCTTTGATAGTGCTGATAATTCTGTGATTAACCAGGCTCTTTACAAACAGTTTCTGCAGTTTGCAGTCACATAGGGGTCACCACACGTACTAGGAGTTTCTGATAAAAGCAGAGGTGAGGGATTCATTTCTGCCAACAAGTTACTCATCTAAGGCTATGTCATTTACATTTTTTATAGCATTACAGTCATCTTCACATCTAAATAGATTCAAAATGTTGATTTCTTGATACTTTTCACAGCTTGAGAAATTTTTTAGTTTGTTATTACTTTCGTCAGGCTACAACATTAGAAAGAATACTTGTGTCCTCCTGAAGCCAAGGAGGTCCTTTCCTTTTTCCTTGCCTTGCCTTGTTGCCTTGTCCTCGTTACAAACATCATTTTTAAGAATGAACAGATAGCTTACTAGTGCTCCCCAACATTCAAGAGTACAGAAATCTTTCGAAGAAAAGTTGAGGATCTCAAAAGTAAAATGCTGAAATTTAACATAGGATGAAGAATAACCATATAGCCATCAGTGCTGTTATTCTCCCAATTTAGAATTAAACTAAGCAGACATTAAAAAAACAGAGGGAAAGACTGGTGACCATTTTAACCCAGCAACTAAAATTTGCTTACACAGGCTAACATCATTAGTACAGGCTGTTTCTGATGACACCATTTAAATAAACCAGCTCCAGACCTGTAGCTGTAGGGATTTCAGTAGGGTTCCATCAGTTCATGCTTCAGAGTCAGTAAATCTGGGTCTGAGGTGCCTCATACTGGACTATGTGGCTCAAAGTGCTGAGGCATCTTTCAATACACATCTCCTTAATTCTTTCAAGGCTCCTCTCAGGTTTCTTTGGGATCACGACTACTTCAGTAACAGAGTCGTGTAGATCAGAAACATTCACAGTTTTTTTCCTGTATATCCCTAGAATCTCAGCTAATGGTATTTGAATGAAATAAGATAGGATCCAAGAGATATTCTAGGTACTGTAGACATCATTGACCCAGGAATTAGGGGTCCTGGGTCTTCGATTTCTCAGTACATGAAAGTGGGTTATTCACTTCATTTAGCTGAAATCATCTTCCCTGAACAAAAGAAAAAGGAGGTGATAATAAGAAGCTATGCATAGTTACTGGGAGTGAAAAGCAAATACACAAAGAGTTCATTGCTAAAATGATGCAGATGAAGATTTTATCATGGATTATGAGTGTAGGTGTCTGGGGAACACATGACTTATGTCAGAAGTTTAAAGCCTAAACAGATAGAGAAACTCTCAAAAAGGAGGGGCAGGTCCGTGCTGCAACAGCAGCAGCATTGCCTTCTCCGGGAGTGAGAGAGGCAGGTGTCTTGCCTGGATAAAGAAGCTGTAACACTCATGATTTAAGCAGAGTCTACGTCCCATTTGTTTAGATCTGTTAGAAACTGCTTAGAATGGATGGTTTGCTGTACTACATTGGTAGCTTCACCCTCAGTCCCCAATGACTCACCCTCTGTGATGCTGCATGCTGCAGTGTGATCCCCAGTGCTGGTGTGGGTGCTGGGCTCCTGGGTAAGGGGAGACACAAAAGGAAATGAGGCAGATGCTTAAAGAAGGATCCCCTAAAGCCAGCATGCCAGCATGCTGTCTGATCAGTCAGAAACATTAAGGAGAGACTTGAGTTCAAAACCTCTCAGGGTTAGATGTTCTGAAGAAGCTGTTATTTGCAGCCAGGGAAAGCTGAGGTGGGTCTCTGCAGTCAGAACTGCAAGGATGGGGGTGTCTGCAGAGCACTGAGTGCAGCATGGCTGGTTTGGAGGACTTTCTTTTGTGTTTTCCTGAACTGACCTTGTAGAGTAAGTTGCCAAAGTAAGTTGCCTGTGTTGCGCCTTACAGCTTAACAAATCATTTTAATCTTTGAGGTGCTGTACAGAACAAGTAATCCTCGCAGAGCCTCTGTGAAGTGTGTTCCATTGCTCGGTCCCCACTGAGATGAATGCACTATACAGATTTTGGGAGGGAAATTAACTGCCTTCATTTTATCTGAGGATCAAATGAGGTAAGAAGGAGGTTAGGAAATTAGCACAAGGTTTTTCAGTATGGCTGAGGCTACACCGAAAATTAAATATTTCTGTATTTTTCTGCTTAAATCTTTACATTACTCTGTTTGTTAGCTATTCACTCAAAATGGGAATATAGTGAGAAGGGAGCAGAGTAAAACATCTGGGGTCAGATTTTAAATATTTAAGCCCAGTGAAGTTAAATCATTAGCCATTAACCCTAAAATACAGAACCCTGTTTAGAGCAGATCGAGGGTTAGTCTTAATTATCTAGTCATCAAATTAAATAGTTTTAGATTAACCAGTAAAAGCTTGCTTTTTATTAATGGATAGCCCACACTGTAAATTATGTATATGAACTTTGCATTGAAAGCCATTTTTTTCTTCTATGAAAGGAGTGGGAAAATAATAATACAAGTAACGGCTGCATTTATTTCAGCATCTCCTCTACTCAGTTGAGATATCAGAAGCATAAAACTCCTGTCCTGATCTTGCAAAGAGCTGTTGCTGAAGATAGAATCTTCCTTCTGTTTTTCACAATGACCATAAAAATGGGCAGAACCATGTCTAAGACATAAGCATCTGGATTCACTCCTTCAGATACCTTCAAACACTCTCACAGTATTTTCATGTTTGACCTTCTCTAAGTGAACCTCCAATTTAACCAGCAACTTTCTGATTAAACAAGACTTTTTGGGTGGATAAGAGGGAGTTCCTCCTCCAGGAAATCAGAACTGAGGTTTCCCAGCCCACTTCTCCTCTTGCCTGCAGGGCTGCCAGGCTCCTACTCCATTCTGTTCACCCCCTCACATTTCTCGTGCTAGCATGAGCACTTGTGCAGCTCTGCAGTTGGTGGTTTGTCAACAGGATCAGGCTGAAAGCTAATGCAATTTGTTTGTGCATAGGGTTAGTTTCAGATGGATCTATGTGACCCTGAAAGACCTACTACTAGCACAGCAGAAAGGTAGGGAAGTCTGCCAAGAAATTGGTGTAAAGGCCTTGTGATACTAGCCCTAAAACTGAATTTCAGGTAAAAGCTGCTTTTATACCTGGAGCCAATGCTAAATAGAAAAATACTTTCTACAGAATTAATGTATTGCTGTCACTGGATCTCAGTGCGAAGCATCTTCTGGAGCTTCAGCCATTTCATTTCAGTGATCAGAAGCCACTGCTTTCTGAAAGAGGTACACATTGTGTTTTGGCAGGGCTAAATCTTCTGAACAGCTATCATGATAAAAAAAAAAAAACCCTCTGTACAAGAAAAAATGAGATCTTTCTTCCATAAGATGTATTTAAAACTTTTTACCAGCTATATATATTTCTAGCAAAGGATTCATAACAATGATTGAGTTGGACTCAGTGATCCTTGTGGGTCCCTTCCAAATTGTGACATTCTGTGATTCTGCAAGAGGGTCCAGACTTACGTGAATGATTATCTTCAAACATTACAAAAAGTACATCTGAATTTAAAGAAACATTCATAATGATCTTTGATAAAAGCATTCAAATACCTGAAGCCATACTGGGTTAAGGTTTTTTGATGAACTAGAGTCTTAAGATGAAATTTAGATTTGAATGATCAATACATTACAGTCATCTGCAAAGAACTCACCATTAACACGTGATCTTTTCCCTTCTTTAATCAGTTTATATTTTGAAAACTTGTGATTTTAAAGGCTGAAGGTCTGGTCTCACATCCTTTTTCCTCAGTACCAACTTGGCTTAAAAAGTTCCTATCCTCTTAATCCCTATACATCCCCACATGCCTTAAGCTTCAACTTATCTCCAGAAGCATCTATACTACTATTAAAGCTTTTGAGAATAACACGACTTTAAAGTTTTTGATCCATTTTAGAAAGTAATGCCATAAACAGCTCAAGTGTGAAAAGTTAGCTTCAGGAACAAAACAGGTTGCTTTGAAACTTGTGTTTATAGGCTGAATTTGAATGATAAGACTGTTTTTTGTGCCAAGTAGCTGTCACCATCATATAATAGGTATAAGAAGTTGTGGGTGCACTTCTACTGCTTAGGTGTACAAATGATCAGTTTACATGTAAATTAAAGGCTGGCTGTGGGTTCCTTTAAAAACAATGCCTCAGGCTTGATTCTGTGCTGAAAAGTTGCTGGAAGAACAGTATTAGAAAAATAATACTGTGTAGAGTTTGTTCCTTTCAAATCCCATATATTTTACATACTAAAAAGTGTGTTGCTTTTGTTGCCAGTAATACAAATTCAGGATATAAAACTAAAACAAGCACTCATATCTTACTTCAGCTATTAAGAGTAACGGTGCAGATGAAATTTAGGGCTAAATTCTAATTCATAGAAAGGTCTCTTGGTGCTCCTTTGACTAATTAAGGAGCTGAAACTTCCCACGGCTGACAACTTCACTGGCTGGCAGAGAACTATGACCACTGTACTCCAACACACATTTCAGGGGCAAAACTA
The DNA here is from genome assembly GCF_002078875.1 of Numida meleagris. NCBI lineage: Eukaryota > Metazoa > Chordata > Aves > Galliformes > Numididae > Numida > Numida meleagris. The sequence goes on along the minus strand of NC_034410.1, from coordinate 109,463,947 downwards.
GCTGTTTCTCTCAGTTGATTTGTATCATGTCTTCTAAAAAAATGACATAAGGAAAGTGGAAAATGTTAGCTGTTTCAAAACATACCCAGAAAACCTCATACGGTTAAAAAAAATCAGAATATTTACACTTGGTTATTTTATGTTCATAAATAACATTGTGATCTTGACTTGACAAAAAACTGAGGGGGAGAAAAGAAGCAATTAAAACCATATGAACACCAAAAATATAAAGTTAGTTGTAGGTTTTGTAGAGGTTGCTATTTTCTTCCTTTTGAGGAAGAGTTGAGCTCAGCTGTGAGTGGTGTCATTATCTACAATACTTTTAACAGCAGCAAGGAGAAAAGCTGCCAAAGCATTTAAAATTAATTCAATCAGGCTAAGAGGAATATGTCAAACTGACTTCTTTGCCTGCAAATTACAAAATTATCTGTAGTTAAAATTAGCTTCTAACCATCTTGGGGAGGGAACAGATGAGCTCCTAAAGCTGCTGTATGCTGTGATGAGGGTGTGATGTAGGATAGGCCTGTAAGGACTACTTGTAGAGCCAGTTGTTGTTGGTAGAAAAGCTGAGGTTCATGTGCTGTGCATACACGATAACTGCTAGGAGACTTGAGCTTGTATAGCTTGGAGAAGAGAAGGCTTCAGGGAGACCTCATTGCAGCCTTCCAGTACTTGAGGGTAGCTTATAAACAGGATGGTGACCAACATTATACACGGTCTGATAGTGATAGGACAAGGGGGAATGGCTTTAAACTAAAAGAGGAGAGATTTAGGCTAGATGTTAGGTGGAAATTCTTTACTCAAAGGGTGGGGAGGCACTGGCACAGGCTGCCCAGAGAAGTTGTGGGCATCCCATCCTTGGAGGCATTCAAGGCCAGGTTAGATGAGCCCTGGGCAGCCTGATCCACTGGTGGCAGTCAGTCCATGGCAAAGAGTTGAACTAGATGGTCTTTAAGATCCTTTCCAACCTAAGCCACTCTGTGAGGAAAAAAAAAGTAGACAATAGCTATAGTTGTAAATTATGAATAGCAGGTTGTTATAACACAGAAAGAAAATAATCACTGAATTATATGTTCTTTTTTTCTTTTCAAAATCAGCATAGCATAGCTTACTTGCATACGCTAGAATTAATTTTTTGACTTACTCCTACTAGCTAGAAATGTCAATAAAATTTCCCTCAGCAAATTTGGTTTCAGTCACATTTATCTTCTGATTACTGTCCTTCAGCAGGGGGACCATTACAGTCAATTACATTGTTACCTGACTCAAACATGCGGACAGCTCAGTCAGTGACTTTAATTACTTTCTCATCAAAGCCATGTTGGACAGTCTCTGAAATTTCTCCTTTGCCTCCTAGGACATCTTTAAGGACAAATGATTTTTGCTTCCCGTTCATCAAGCATGACAAGAAATCTTTTAGTTTAGCCATCTCAAGTCAAGTTCTGCAAAAACATGTATGTACGCCTGGACTGGCAATGGGCTACTATCCTTTGAGATCTGACAGGCATTATATGCCTTTAGCTTCTTGTATTATTTTCAGAAACAATAGGCACAAATGTACATCTTCGCTCACTGATTCTGAAATCAATACATGAACAGAATCCTTCTGTTAAATTAGTCTCTGCACAATGCAAAAATGTTTTCAAATGGTCTCCACTGGAATAGAGATACACATGATCCTGAACTTCAGTGCTGATTAACTGCGCTCTACTTTAGTCTTGCCAGAACTTCTGTCTGGGGCACATATGTTTTTTTCAGACTGAGTAGAACTTTTGATCCTAGCTGTAACTGCCAAGACACCAGTCCCAGAGTGCAGGGTTAAGTTCTAGTTTGCTCTAGAAATATAAAATGCCAAACCAATAAAGAAAAGTTCAAAGTGTTTGTAGATTATTTTGAATGTGCAACAAACTGTAAATTCTTCATAATATTACTTATGTACTTGTTGTTTCTAAGGTCCATGGCTACATGGATAGACAAGATAAAGAGACAAACGGATGAAATTACTGGATGTTCACATCATCAGAGAGATGTCACATCGTTATTGTAGAAAGCAGAGCAGATACCTACAGCACATTGTACCTCTTATAAAATATATCTCAGATAAACTCAATTGCCCTATGGCACTCTAAATAAAACTTTTCTATCAAGCACACTTCTTCCCAGAGAAGAAGGTGTACTGCAAGTGTCACTGACTGCCAGATTTCTTTTTGATAGTTACAGCTGTCCGTCCATGCATTGAAGTGAAGGGCATTTGAGCCAATGTTTGAATAAAAATCATCATGGCTTTAGACAGAGTAAAATTCTATGAAATTATACTCCGAATACTGTTGCCTTTAGAACAGACAAAACTGCAGCTGTTCATTTCATGAAGAACAGATTTAGACATACGCAATCAGGGTGAGAACTGCTCAGAGATGCGATAGCTCTGATTGCTGAAGGGACAATTACTCCTCTGTGGTTTCTAGAACCAATGAGCCATTCATCTTGGAGAGACCTGGGTCACCCCGTCCAACTCCTGCTCAGAGCAGGATCAAAACTGAATACAGGTTTAGAAATTTCTGGAAATTTCTAAGGAGGAAAGGTTCACAGCCTCTCTGAACAATCAGTTCCATGATCACTTTTGTTTGTTGGTTATTTTTATATTTTTTTGTATATACAGTCAGAATACCTCCTGTTTCATTTTTTTAATCACTCTTCTTCATATTCCAGTTGTGCAATACAAAAAAAAGAATCTGGCAAGAGGTGGAAGCCATATTTCCTACATGTTTTCCCTAAGTATCTCTCCTAGTTGACACTGTCAGATATAAATTATGGTCTAGCAGAACCTTTAGGTTGATCGAATGCAGTGCCTCATGTTCCTATGGCAGAACCTCCACAACTTTTCTGTATTGACCACTGAATAATAATTACTAGTTCCCTTTTTTTTTCATTTTAGCATTTCCTCCGCTCAGCAATGACTGATTATACATATAGAGACATTCAGCAATAAAGAGTCTGATGTACAAAGAGTGAGATTATGAAAATTAAGACATTAACTGCCTTGTATATTGCAATTCAGAACATTTAATCTTCTTGGGAAAACAACACATGGGAAACATCAGTTAGCAAAAGGAGCTGGTGAATTATGGAGCAGAGATCAGGAACAGAAAATAACATTGAAAAGGAGCGGGCAAAAAAATGCAGAGGTGCCAAGTGTGCATTTATTGGTAGATGTCACCATTTTTCCAAACTAAAAAATATCATCTCCCACCGCCCTAACTCGCTTGCATCTTTCTGCTCTTATATAAATGAGAACAAACTGGCAGCAGTGGGATGGAGGAAGGGAAACATGATGATAACCACCCCCACTCCAGGAGGAATGCAGGCATTGCTGAAGAAACAACAGGTGCAGGCCTGTAGGAGTGCAACTCGGAGGTGATGTCAAAGCTGTTGAAACTAGTGACTTGACTGGTTTATTAACATGAGCTGGAAGCGTGTGTGCCATCAGGGTATATGAGGAGTGCAATCGAATACTATCACATAGCAAGGAGACTGGCTCACTGGGGCTTACTCAAACAGAATTGCCATCAGGGATTAAAAAGGGCTGGTATTAAGCTTGTGATCTGAACACACTCTCTAGGTTGCTTCACACAGAATTTACAGAGACTAGAGAGTGCACTCAACTGTAACATTTAACCGTGTCAAATCCATTTTGGAGCTTATGCATGGAGGCAAATGGGGCACTATGATTTCTTAACTAAATGAGGAAGTGTTCCCCTGACTTTCGTCAACAATTCTTTTGTAACCTCTGCTTTCATCTGTAGGGTTAGGACTTCTAGCGTACTGAAAGTTCTATAAAACCTAATTCTCTAAAGAAAACAATTCACTTCAGGGGAATTTTGCATGGAGAAACAATATCTATTACTACAACAACCCATATACTTATATCCTTGAAGCATTATGGTTACATTATTATTTGCATTTTACTTAGAATAGGGAAAACTGGGTTGCATGACATTCTTGGAACAGAGGTCCAAGAATCTCTGTCTGCTCTCTTGGCAGCAATGATCAGCAGTGATTGTGATGCACAACACAGAAGAAGAAAGAACAAGAATGACTAAAGTCAACTCATACAGCAGACTTCAGTTGGCATTTTAAAAAGAAAGGGATTTGAAGTAAATGTCATGCAAAAAAAGTTGCTGGGAGTTTTGCTCAAGTTCATAGAATGACCAGATGCGCTCCTATGTCATTGTTTCTTAGAAGCATGAAGTAGACACTTCAGAAGCATAAAGTAATCACGGCAGATCTTTTGATCTTTTTAATTTCTTAATTTTTAAATTTTAATTTGCTTTATAACACAAATAGTTTTGGGAGGGTTTTGTTTTTTTTTCTTTTTAAGGCCAGTGCATGAAAGAATGTATACTTCCGCAGTTATAACAAAAGTGTAACGATTAAGGCACAGGAAATTTGCACACGTCATAGTTGTGTGCTGGGCTTTGTCTGTTGACATTTCATTTTCATTTGAGAAGAGACTGTAACCTACCATACAAACGCAGACTACAACATGGACCAAGATATTAACAAAATACAAATCTTACTTTGTTTACTGCAATGGCACGCACTACGCAGGCAAGGGACAAATTATTTGCTATAAACATGTCATCTTCCCATTGAAGGTGCAACCATTTTGCGTAGGAAGCTGCAGTAAACTCTTACAGAGACATAGGCAAACAAGCTTCATATGCATACGTGTGGTTTAAGGGATATCAAGATTTAACGTCTAGTATGCACAGCAGAGGAGACACTCAAACTGGTTTAATCAGTCACCACCTCCCTGCCCTGAGCTGGTTCCCACCCCTTACCTCCCCCACTGTTGCAGCACATGTAAGAAATGGCTCTGCAGCAAATCACAGATGTCACCTAGCTGAAAAAACTATTTCTGCCCAAATTATTCTTCAGTAGAATCAGTTCTGCACAACCACAGAAAGGGTTTTTTTTTCCCTTCATAGAACTGTGATGTGACTGCTTTTGGAGTATGTTTCTGGGGACATGGAGATGATAGTGATTAGGAACAGTCTGTGTGGAATGACTGCGGGTGCTTCCTATGCTAAATGACAAAGCTGGTATGCCAGGGAGAGCAATGGATGTCATCTACTTTGATTCCACAAAGCTTTCAGCTTTGTCTCCCTCAATATATTTCTATTCAAGACAAGATATTATGGTTTGAGGCGAAAAACCAGGTGAATAAAGAAATCTTTTGGATGATTGGGCTCGGGAAGTATGGCTAAGGGGTTGTGCTCTAACTGGAAAAAGGTGGCAGCACCATGGGGACACCCCTGGTTGCAGAGCACCACGCAGGGCCTGCAAACTGTCACACTTTACATTTTCATCACTAATCTGGAGGAAGTGACAGTGCACCCTTACCAGATGGGCAAATGGCAACAGACTTGGGGGACCAGGCAATATGCTCTAAGGCAAAGCTGCCATCTAGAGGGATGTGGATAGGATGGAGGAACTGGCTGACACGAAAATCATGAAATTCAGTAAGAAAAACTGCCAAGCCCTGCCACTGGGAAAGAAGAAAGGCTAGCAGTGTTACAGGCTGGGGATGGACTGCTGTGGGAAGCAGCTCTAATGAAGAGGCCCTGGCAGAGAGCAAGCTGCTCATTAGCTTAACATGTGCTGGTGGAATGAAAGCCAGTGGCATACTAGGTGGTATCAGCTGCATAGCTTGTAGGTCAAGGGAACTGATGGTCCCATTTTATGCAGCATTCATTAGGCTACCTGCAGATACTGCATCTAGCTTTGAGCCCCCAGTATAAGAAACACTGATGGAGTATTTCTAGAGTCAGGGGATATTTTAACTGGCTCTGCTGATGTCCAAACAAATTAAAATGTGTTAGATTTATTTCTGGGACAAAGCAGTTGGGCTATGTTATGTCAACAAATGAAATACAGTACTTCCAGCCCACGTGGAAAAGGAATACTCTGGTATCACATCCTATGCATTAACAACAACTGGGTAATCAGTTACTAGAAAAGGTGTTTATCTCTGCCTCTATATGGTGTATATTTTTGTGTATGTCTGTTGAGTACATAAAAATATCTACTTGAGAGGTTTATCCCAAGCAAGAACAACTCCGTTCACAGTTTCTGTTACTGTACTGCATAGATTTCTTAGCTGCTTCAACAGTGCAGAGAGTTAAATATTTAGTAAGATCTTAGAGGGTATGGATTTAGGAGAAAAATAAATATCAATACTTCACAATTCTGATGGACTCCCATAATACTCAGGGCATAAATTACCAGCATTCATTTCACAGTATTTTTCCAAGGCAGGCATGTGTGATCCTTACCTTTTCAGATTAAGAAACAGATATATTGAGATTGCCCAGGATCGCATGTTAAAACCCTGACAGAATCACCAAGAAAACCCATATATCAAGGACAGCATTCCCTGTGCCTTTCTAAGCTTATCCTTCATCAAATTTTGCTGCTAAATTAGAAGGTTAGTGGGTCAGAGAACCTGTTTTATCATCTGCCTGTGAACAACTAATTGCAGTCTAAAATCATACCAGTGTTATTCTTTAACATGGTATCTGTGTACAAGAGCGTTTATCAGCAATTACCCTGTTGGCCAGTATTTGCCTTTGCTCTCCTCTTGTAATTTAGCCTTTATAAGAAGAAAATGAAAAACAGAACTTGAGAAAGGGAAAACAAGAAAGCAAGGAAAGGAAAGAAAAGAAATGCCATGGAGAATGTAGGAAAGCAGGAAAGATGGAGAAGAAGGAAGAGACGAGAAGGAAAGCAGAAATAATAAATAAAAAAGCACATCAATATGAGAGATGAAGGGATAAGAAGAGAGGTCACACACCAGTGCTAGAATTTTGTATCTGATCATGTCTTTTCAACTAAAAAAATTTAAACTTGTTTCAATGCCTAATTCCATGAACTATCATGGAATACAAATGGAAAATGGCTTTGCAGTTATAGCCACAATTTTCAGTTGTATTAGAAAAATGAAAACTTGAAAAGCAAAGATAATATTAATAGTCACGGTAGGCCTTTCACAATGCAGCCTGATCTGCATGTGTGCTTTCTGGAGTCAAACTCGTGTTTGGTAAAACAAAACGTGGCAAAGCTGTTGCATAGTTTACTGTATCTTCTGAGACAAATCCAGAACAAAACACACTCAAAGTACTGTATTGAGTAGTAGGAAAGTGAGTCAAGGAGAAGCTTTATGATACTTTTTGCTAAGCTCCTGCAAAATGTTTTTTTTAAGAAGATACAGCAACTTTTACCTTTTGGACTACTCTATTATTGCTATTAACATCTACTTAATTAAATCCCGTAACTGTTTTTTTTAAAATGTCATAAATAAGTAGGAGATTAAAGTATTTATAACTGTATGTTTTCAACTTAACACCGAAATTGGAACATTAATAATAATAATGAAAGAAGTCTGATACTTACTTTTCCATGTTCCCTCCAAATCTAAGCAAATCAATCTACATAGCATCATGTAAGAATATTTCTGTATCCAGCTGGAAGTGAAGTATTTGCATTATAAGAAAACTCAAATCTCCTTGGCAGAATTTTTTTAAACTAGACATATTGAGAGGAACAGAATCCATTACTTGATGGTATTAAAAAAAAAAACCAGCTCAAAACCTGGCAAATTGCAGAAATTAGCCGATCAAGAAAAAATGTGAAAGTTGAGTTTAATAAGAAAAGATAACTTAATGTAATTATCTCCTTGGCTTTGCTTTCTGCTACAAATATACTTTGCTCATTCTCACTCTGTCATCTAAGGGCTGTAAAGCCAGTTCAGTTCTGCTTTTCCATGAAAGCCTCTTACATAGTTTTAAGAAAAGAACAAGGGCTAGAATCACATATCTTCATCCATGTTCAGAGAGCACGTGGGCACTGCGTGCCCTTGCCTTAGGTTTAGTATTTCACACATAAATACTCCATCTCTAACTATTCCCATTTACAAGTATTGACCACTTTCATACTTCTGGGTGAAGCACTGCCTCTCTTCTCACAAGGGCAAGGACACTGACATTGATTCTCATCAAGCTTTAATTTGAAGAAGACAAAACAATAGAAACATTATGTGCATACTTGTCTGCTCTCAGCTCCTCAATTTATCATAATCACAGAGCATTTTCTTCAACTGAGAATGCCCCTCTTTGGACTGTGGGACAAAAATGACAACTTTTTTAGGTTTGTACTAGAGGACATAGTAGACAATGACACAAAGATTTTGAAAAAAGCAGAATTAGACTTACAGCAAATTCTTAAGTACACCAGTCTCCTAGACTTTGTTGTCACTGCTTTTCAAAGCACAACATAAGTCTGCCTACAAAGTGGGTTGGATACTACCAAAACACAGAAACTTCAGCAACTTAATCCTCATGCCTGCTTGTGTGAAGGGAAGGTGTGGTATAAAAAAACCCAAAAGCATAGAAACCCTGGCCAACAGGCCAACATTCAGCCTGATCCATTTCTCCTCAGCTTAAGGTACCCAGAGAAAAGATAAGTGGCCACCACATGTGATGGAGTATGAATGCTTTTGTGCCCTAAGCTGATCTCACCCGGCTACTGTGAAGTCCAGGTGCATCCCAAGCCTGTTTCTGTGCATGTAGTCTTTCAGCTGATGTTTATTTTTTGTGTTTAGCTGGAATAGGTTTACCTGAAAAAAAGAGATTGTCTAAGAGGCAATAGCAGCCCCAGGGCAGTTGCCCCATGCTGAGCACCCCACAGTACCCAGTTGAGACTGAGTCAGATAACATCCCATGGTGCTGTCACAAGGTGACTGAGGTCAAGCTCATATCACTGGTGATGGTGTTACACAAGCAGTTAGGAAGTGTTTGCGACAGTTAGGTGATGGCTGTCTTCCAAGGAATCTATGGGCAGGACAGCATCACAGAGTTGGAAGGGCCCTCTGGGTCCCTCAGGCCCAAGCCCTGCTGCAGCAGGGACACCAGAGCAGGGGCCCAGGCCCACATCCAGGCAGCTGCTGAAGGTCTCTGAGGAGCAGACCCTACACACAGCCTCTGGGCAACCTGTACCAGTGCTCCATCACCTGCACAGCTCAGAAGTGCTCCTGGTGTTCTGAGGGAACCTCCTGTATTCCTTTTTGTGCCCATTGCCTCTTGTCCTGGCACTGGGCACCACTGAAAGGAGTCTGGCTCCACGCTCATTACATCCTTCCTTCAGGTATTTATAGGCATTGATGAGATCTGCCTGAGCCTTCTCTTCAAAGACAAAGATGATGAAAAATCCCTCACCATTATTTCTCAGATAGGTCCTAGGCCCATTTTCACTTTGGTTAGCTCTCCTCTACCTTCACCTGGGCACAAGCAGAATTCATTTTTAACTTGCTTATAGTTTTGAAGGGACCTATGCATAGGTATGAAGAAAAAAAGGGAGGATACTTCCTAGACACTGTCTCTGGGGGTTCAAGAAGGAGACTGGAAGACGAAATATATCAGAGATCAGCGCATTATATTTTCAAGGCTTGATGTAAATTAAAAAAAAACATGCTATGTATTTTGAAAAGCAAGCTAGAAACATGACAACCAAACTCTGGCCTCGGCTTACTTTAAGCATTTAAAATAAGCCCAAAGCCAGATTGGTTTTAAGCCAAAAACAAAACAAATGAACAAATAACTGTTGCTGATTTTATTAATATTGTTCTGATTTTTCAAAAGTTATCACGTCACTTATATAATTCTGAAGCTAGAAAGTTCAAACATTATTTCCTAGCTGGAGTACATAGAACTAAAGAAACGCAATTTAAAAGTTAAAGCACATTCACAGTGTGCACCATTTTCACACTGTAAAGGTGAGGAAAAAATGGATGACATTTTGATTACAGATATCTGTGTATGCAGGAGGGTTTGTGCTTGAGAATCATCAAATGGTTTGGGTTGGAAGGGACTTAAGATCACGTAGTTCCAACCCCCCCCATTACAGGCAGGGACACCTCCCTCTATACCAGGAGGATTAAAGTCTCATCCAGCCTGGCTTCGAATGCTTCCAGGGAGTGGACATTCACAACCTCGCTGGGCATCCTGTTCCAATGTCTCACCACTCTCATAGTAAAGAATTTCTTCCTAATATCTAGTCTAAAATCGACCCTCTTCCACTTTAAAACCATTTCTCCTCATTCTGTCACTATTTGTCCCTGTAAAGTCCCTCCCCAGCTTTCCTGTAGGCCCCCTTCAGGTACTGGCAGACCACTATAAGGTCACCTTGGAGCCGTCTCTTCACCAGGCCAAAGAGCCCCAGCTCTCTAAGCTGATCTTCGAGGGGGGGGGGAAAGAGGGGGTGCTCCAGCCCTCTGATCATCTTCACAGCCCTTCTCTGAACCTGCTCCAACAACCCAATGTCAAACCACAAGATTGGATAAAAATAGATTTATTTAGTAATTAGTATAATTAAACCTATATATAAGATAGACAGATAATTTTCTTAGAAATTGAAAAATACCAGTGGGCATATCAAACAGTTTTGTATGCATACACACAAACAGAAACAAACACCTGATTGTCTATGAAACACTTTTGAGAATGGACACAATAATTAAATGTTGTGTGTTTCCTTGCTGTCCCCATAGGCAGTGCAACACAGCAGGATCAGTGAACTACTGGCATGTACTGACCCCATGCAGACACCTGGAGTCCTGTTCAAGCTCCATCATAGCACCTATGTGTGTCAGTACAGACCCGCTTATTGCCATTTCCCTTTACTTTTCCTCTAGTTAACACAATCTGCATGAAGCTATCCAACACTGGTGCCACCAGAACAAGGTGGCAGTGCACTGTGTGGGGGTCTGAAGAGATGTCATGTCCCAGACTGTCCTTTGTGAGATGTGTATGAGTATCCAGATGAGATGAGCTGCTCCCTTACACGTAGGCACCTGCTGGTAAATGACCTCAGATTAGCAGTGTGACCACCTCCTGATTTTGTCATGATATATTTTTAATCTGTCCATCTTAGTTGCAGAGAATATTCACATTTCAGCCTTGCAAAATTGCCTTTTCTGGAATAGTCCCCACTCAGAGGAGGTAAGGCATGGGCATTGCTGACTGCGCATGCTGCTTCCCTAGTAAAATGAACATCAGTTTCTACTGTCTCCAGGGAGACAGAAGGCCCTTACAGAAGATTTATTTGGGGGTTACACAATATAACTGTAAGATGACAAGACTGAGTGTTTCAATGGAGTAAAAATACAGGTAGCAAGAATGGTGGTGGATGTCAGGTGATGACACAGTGCAGAAAAATGACTAGACTGGTGATTAAAATGGGCTAGGAGTTGCTTGCTGTAATGCCTATGATCTCCTTTCCGCTCCACCTCAGTTTCCCCCAAAACCTGAACTCAGACAATTGGTGCAGACTCATCCAAAATGCTCTCTGGAAGAAGATCCTAGACTGGTACTAATTCCCCAGATATGGCTAATCTTCTGCTGAGAGAGTACTGGTAGCCTGGGGACCTTGTACATCCAACTACACCACACCTTGTTCACTTCCTGTACTTGGGAAGATAGATGAACAGGTAGATCAATAGATACACAGATACATACCTTAGAAATAGGTACAGATATAGCTGTAGATGTACATATAGATAAAGATAGAAGTATAGATGTGGAGAATGTGAACACTGACAAAAGAGGAGGGAAATACAGTGGACCACAGAAGTCAGAACCAATGGATTATTTCAGCAGCATTATGTACAGATAAATTGCTGTGGGGATGCACTGACGTAGCAAGACATCTCCCCACATAAACAAAGGAAAATGAAGCAGCCTTAAAGCAATGAACAGGGAAGCCACTAAATGTCTATTTACTGTTGAATTATAAAACTAAGATAATCATAGGCAAATATGAAGTTGTCAGCTGCACTCTAAAAGTGAATTTATAAAAATAAAAAACAATAGCACTAGAAAACCCATATGATTCATAAGCTATGTTTTATAAAGCAATTGGACATAACACAGTATTCTTCAAAACCACTTCAGCACTGGTTCTAATCGTACTTCTAATAGACTGCTACTATCAGTGAGCAATGCGTGTGATTGTTGCCTGGCACAGAAATACCATTCATTGATGAGTGACATTGTTACCAGATCACCACAACAGAACTTAACCTGCTATAAAAGATTTAAAGTTCATGAAAAAAATCTATATGCCTATGCCTTATGAAGTGGCCACAGCTCAGACTGGCTGGGCATCACTCTGCCTGGTGGAGCTGGCAGGCAATTGTCTTTGCATCAACATATATATGTATGTTGATATATACTTCAGTAAGTGAAGGAAAGAGAAAACGTATCTTTTTCTCCATCTATCCCTTCCTGTTTTCTCCCTGTCTCTCTGGGAAAGAGGGAGAGTGAACAAACAGTTGTGTGGGTGCTTGGCTGCTGGCCAGGCTCAACCCACAGCAGTAGGATTTTATCACAGCCTTGTAAAGCGTCTACCAATACTGAAGATATCTGTTACGCCTATTTTTCTGTCATGCACAGAAACATTAAATATCTATTTAAAATACTCTTTTGTTATTAGAATAAAAGAATAAAAAGAGATGATTTAAATGGCCAACTTGATGGCAAATTTAATGCTATAATACAACTTCCAAATTATACTCCAAAATTTAAAACACCTCCGAATAGCTACATTTCCTAACTAACCGTATACCTTTATGTTACTAATACCAATCAACAATCAAGTTATTTGGGAGACTGCATAGCAAAATTTTGCAGCAACCCATCTGAAATATATGTATTTTTTTCAACAGATTAAAACCTTCAGATATCTAAAAGCAGAGATAAGTTTTCCCTCCAGTTGCTACTTGTTATTAAAGCTCAAGCATAGAAAGAGAAAATGGATGTCCTTCCTTATCTGAAAATTTTACTTCTAAAAATGAGTGAAAAAAGTAAATGAGTAAAAAATGGATTGAACACAGCATCTTTATCTTTTAATAATCTTTGCAAACTTAAGTTGTACATACTATACCTTTTACTCAATTATGTCTTTAACCTATAGCAATTCTATAAAAATTATTTGCAACTTCTGAAGCCCCATTCTAACAACAGTTTCCGGAATTAGAATGGAATAATGCACCCTATTAGGGTGTTTAGGTAACCCAAGCTGTGTTAGAACAAACACAGCAAACAGAAAGACCAACATGATGGAAAAGGCATTACAAAAGAGGTGGAACAACCAGCACAACAGCAAGGTGCTACAAGGGAAGTAGATCACTCACTCATATCAGAAGATTCTGGGTTTACAGGAAAAAACTTCCACCAAGGAAGAATCTCTTTCTGGAGACCCTTCCTCAGGGGCAGTCAGCCCTTAAGTGAGGCCTAAGAGGGGTGGAGCCTGGCTCCACCCCCTTCTGGTCACACAGGTGAATTGCCTTCACCTGTGCTCCCAGGGCTGAGTGGGTCTTTCCTCCAGGTGCTCAATCAGTGGTTCAGGCCCTGACTCAGGAGTTCCCATACACAGGAATAGTCTGCAACAGATTAGGAAAGCTTAAAAACCTTAGAAAAAGTAATATTTTTTCTCTATTAATCTTAGGCAAGATTGTCATAACCTGTGATTTTTTTAAAAACAAGCTGCAGAGTATAGATGTTCATCATTCATTTTTTTAATTCAGGAAAAATTGCATGGAAAAGTGGCAAGGAAATGTCACATTGCACAGATTCCCAGACACTGACAGTCAGTATGACAGTAAACAGTCTGCAGTCTTTTAGTTCCAAAATTACTTACAAAATTAATTCATGGTCGTTACCTGCAGAAATTTTATTATTACAGAAATCTCTTTAAATGCAATGCTTTCTTCCGAATGTGCCCTTCCATGGAGAACTTTCCTTCCTTGGCATAGCAAGTACCTGTCATGGGATTGGCTTACAGGCTCAGGGGAGATGGACTGCCCAGGCACCTGCTCATCCAGTACTGTTCTAGCAGTCCTGCTGCTCTCTGCCCGCAGTACTAGTGAATCCAGCACTGATCTCTTAGAGGACATTGGGATTGAGAATGAAAATGCTGTTGTTGGACAGAGCATGAGGTGTTACTGGTTCAAAACCAGACTGCACTTGGTGCTGGCTAACCAGCTGTAGTCTGATGGCTCTGCTTTGAGCGAGGGGTTTGGAACATGTGACTGCCAGTGGTCCCCTCCAATCTCAGCTAGCCTTTGATTCTGTGTTTTCCTGTTGGTTTCTTCTCCTAACAATTTTTAGAAGGAATTTTGGACACGTCTTTTTTAAATTTGCTTTTGCACTCAGTTATTCAAGATGACCAAACCTACAAACACTGAGTTACAAAACAAGTAAGACATTCATGCATGCTTCTGCAAAGCCAGATCTGATGATGTTCCTCAGCTCAGTTCTGCATCCTTTTCTTCTGTCCTGTCTAGTGCACTGTAACATAACACTGTACCATATCAAAGCAACAACCACCAGAACAGTCCAAATACCCCTCTTCACCTGACTCATGTTCACCCATTTCATTCCACTCCTTGGAAGAAGTTTTATCTCTATATGACAGGTGTCAGTAGGGATCCTCTACCAACTTGTAGATCCAGTAGTTCAGCATGGGTGGCTTGTCCCACTACAGGGAATGCAATGAAGGTTTTTGGCCAGCAGTGTTCCAGCCCCCTGTCCATGTCCAGATATACTTCCTGTAGGCTTTGTATGATGGTGCCTGGTCCCACCAGAGCTGGGCCAGCCACAGCTGAACAGCTGTACCACTTGATCCCATACTGAACAGATCTTTCAATGTGCACAGTCTTCCTCTGATCAGCCTCTAGCTTTCCAGGCCTTTCATTTTGGATAGCTCACCATCACATCCTGCAAAGCCTTCAAAATTGTCCTTAGGGTTTTCTTCCTCTAAATCCTCATCTGTCATTTGCTTCTCTGTCACTATGACAGCTTAGAGCTAATATTTAATGTTTCTGTCCCATTCACATCCCGCTTCCCAGCCACGAACAAGTCTTGCTGTTACTTTCTGTTGATTGCTACCTGTCAGATCCCGGCTCTCAAAAAACAAATCACTTGGTGATGTTTTAGTCTTTTCTTCATTCAGCATTCACATCATCTGACTTTCTCCATGGGTGCAAGGGTGATTCCTATCTGCATCTATTTCTGTTTCAGACCATGTTTTTCTCATTTCTGAGCATTATCTGCATCTTTTCAGTGCTTTCCATATCACACTCAGACGTGGTTATCCTGCTCCATTCATCTATTCAAACATTCCCCACTCATCTGGCATTTCACCATACTCAGCATCAATGAGGCACACTTTCACATGTTGCCCCTGTTCCGTCCATATTTAGTGCACAAAAATAGCTCCCAGTTTGTCTCCCTTATTGTACCAGCACTCTCCTATACAGCTTTAGTAGAGGGCACTAGACTCACGCCAGCACTCATGCCACAGGTGAGACACTTCAGGGTACTTGGCTTGCACTGACCTCTTCAGCCCTCACAGTGCTGAGTCTCTAAGAGGCTCTTCACTTTTGTTCTGTTATCCAGAGCCCATTAAGCTGTGGCCAAGTGGTCAGCAGTGCCAGCCAGATCTATCCACCAGACAGGAGAGCAGATAGTAACATGGCCTGAAGTCCTTTTCAGGAAGCCAATGTAATTATTGCTTGTATTAATATCAGGTTCGAAACAGATTACGTACAAAATGAAAATAACCTGCTCCTACCCCAATTATCTTAACTTCTAGTTGGGGTTAACCTGTCAACATTCCTCCTCATCACGATTCTCTCATCTCTCTGCCTCTGCATTGCCAAAAATACAGCTCTCTATTGTCCACCAACCCACATCTGCTTGATGCTCTTTTGAAGTCTCTTTCTCTGGTCTCTTTCACTCACAGCAAGAACTTCAAAAAAATACCTGAATTCAGAACTAAACTATCCTCTTCATTCTTCCTCAAATCTCATCCCCATGAGATGGTCAAGGCAGCTTGCAAACTATTAATCTGCTTATTGTATTCAGAGGTGGAACCAGATTGTTTATCTGCCTTTTCCCTTTTTTATGCTTCTACCTTGTCCTCCAAACTTATAACATAACTGAATGATCATTTTCAGTGTATGCATGGATAGTGCACAGCACAATTTGACAAAGTTAATGACTCCTCATAAATACTACCTCAATGCAAAATACTGGTTAAAGAAAGTTATATATTCCTATGGTGACAGAACCGTTCTTACTGAAATGCCTTTCAGCTCTGTAGAGGTTTCCCATAAGGGCTGTTTTGATGCAGCCTCTGATTCCAGTTTCTCATCTTCATGTTCTCAAGGTTACACTCCGAATTTCAGCTTTAAGAGACAAAATATCACATAAGAGACAGTGTTGAAACTGCAGCTGTAGTAGAACACTCATGAGAAGAAAGCAAGATGCTCTCATGTATTGGCTTGTTTGACACAGATGTTCTGCTCAGTTCTAAATTCATACAGTTTGAATCAAACCAAGAAACGAGAATTTTGATATAACAGCATCAACTGCCTCAAATTTCCAAGAATTCTGAACAGTATTGATCTTTTAGATGAATGGTGCTCGAGTCTGGAAAGTAATCAATGTTTGAGTCTGAGTTTGTTATGCAATGAGTAGCATTTCAGGCAGCTTGAATTTTAAAGTGAACAATTTGCATCGTGCTGTAACCACTTTGTCACTGCTGGCATAATGTCCCTGCATACACTGCTCTCCTCACTGGGAGCCTGAGTTCTCATTGCTTTGCATCTCTTGAAGTGGTTTATGGCTGTGTAAAGTTGGTACTGGAAAATTACCATTTGGGTTTAATCGCTTTGAATACACACTTTGCACAGGGTGCAGAGATCAGACTCTGTACAACACTCTAACTGTCCATTACAGCAGGCATCTTGATCTCTTGACTTCCTAAATATGTTGTATTTAGAAGCAAAAAAAATATTTTTTCCCTCATGTCTATTTCAGTGGCTTGATGCTTTAAATGGGTATTGTTTAAGCTATTAACTTGCTTGACTCTTGCCCCCTCATCTCCATATCCCCATGTGAGCGTCATAAAGGGAATATAATGAAGTTTAAATAGGCCAGATGGCACCTCTGGGGCTGAGGATATACCCTGCTGGTGTGCTCACAGACCCCTAACTCAACTTCTTACACGGAAGCTGGAAGTTCTTATATTACAAAATGGGTAAATATGGCAGACTTCAGCTGAGGCACCTATTAAGGAAGGCAGAAAATACAGGAGATACCGGGTCTTGGTCTTCAAAGTTATGAACTCACTGAATACATTTTAATTTTTGCAGTATCTGGACCAGTGAATGCTAGGGCAAGATTTAAAATAAATAATTAAGTTTAATCAGAGCTTTGTGAAGCATGTTAATTATCTACAGGGTACAAGATGCCACAATGAAAGACTGTGGTTTGAACTCCCTTTTCTGAGACTTGAGAGCTTGCATTTGTTCAGAGTGAGCAGCGCGCTGGATTAGGGAGTCTGGGGTTAACACAGAATGGATGTGTTTTGTGATCACTGGACTGTGTAGTGAAATACTGATGCAATATATTGCCCTTTTTTTCTGCAGGGGAGTCCCTCTGGGTTTGGACATAGCTACATTTGGTATTATAAAAAATTTAAAGCTAGCAATAAATGTGTGCATATCGCTTCCTAAAAACAGGTATGAATTTTCGTGCTCTGTCTGAATATTTATTATTTGTGGAGTTGTTTTTTCCAAGCAGTATCACAAATCTGCTCTAATTTCTTTTATCAGTTTGGGACTGCATGATATGCACGCCACGCATTAGCATCCCCAGCAAGAAAGTTAGGGAAGCTGGCAGGGAGGAACAAAGCTCTAAGGCAACACAAGCACTCTGTTGCTGTCTCCGCCTGCTCATTCTCTGCATCCAGTTGCTTTCAGTCTCCTCTTCACGTGCCTGTACTACTGCTCTCAGTGTTGGTTTCAGGTGGTATATTTACCTTCATAGACACGAAGTACAAAGTTTGACCAGAATTCCCACTTGAGTTTTGGATTTGCCGTCTCCAGATCATATGCACAGCAGCATCTTCCCAGCCCTCAGCCACCGTCACTAAAGCCACCGTAAGGCTTTTATGTCCCTGCCTGCACAGCACTGCAACAGCTGCGATGAGCTGGCCACCATCCCATCGAAGGGTCAACCAAAGTGCTGATCCCACTAAGGTGAATTTCCTAAAAACCTCCTAGCAGGGTGCTTGCCGCTGGGTGATCAGGAGCTGGTGGGGCACAAGTAAAGCAGGGCCAGGGCCAGGCGTGGTCAGGAATTAGGAACTGAGAGCACCGAGCAGCCGAGCTGTTCCCAAAGCTGGTGGCTCCGGGCCGGCCTCTCACTAGATGGCACTGCAGTGCTGCTTTGGGGTTCGGCCCCGGAGCAGCCCGGCTCCCTTAAGCTTTATCTCGCAGGGCTAAGCGAGGCATGGAGGGCTTTCAGTACATTTTGACAGTGAGGGAAAAATGAGATGTGCCGGCTGAACGGTCCCTTTCCCACTCCATACGGTGCATAAAGCACTTAGAGGGATTTTTCTGGGCTGTTCCTTCTCACAGGCAGGTGGAGGCTGGTGGCTTCACATAAACGTTTTGGAGGCTTACAGGAGGGGTGAGCATGCCTCACAGCTCCCTTACTTTGACTTTGATTTTGACTTGTGTAACACAGTGATGTCAATGTATTTTTAGCTGATCCTTGTGCTCTAAGGCAATCTGAACCTTTTTAAATTCCTCAAAATAGAGCCGATGCTCCAGAGACCTCTGCAGCGATTTCCTCCCAGCCAGGATATGCAGCTGCTGATGAGCAGCATCCCTGATCTAAGAGAGAGGCTGACATCTGGGGATTCCGCACACGGCTCAGCCACCTGGGCACCAACTACTCATCACAGACTATGTCAGAGAAGTGACACAAAAGACAGGGACTGGAGACAGATGAGATCCCACTTTCATCACCAGTGGAATCACCTTTGGATAAAATGGGGTACAAGGATGCAAGGCAAGCAGTGGTGCTAGAAGTAATACCAATCCTTTCACATTCCAGCTCTCAAGAGTGAAGAAATAAAGTCCTCTGATAAATATAAATTAAGTCAGTGTTCAAGCATTAGAAAAATAAATTGTAAACGTGATCTGAGATCCTAGGCCTAGAAGCAATCCTTACCTTAATGGAACAAGGCTGGAAAAGCCTTTGTTGTGAGAACTAAGAAATGCTATCTGTCTATATAAAACAGTTCAATAGCAGAGGTGGATCATATTCTGGCTAAGATTTTACTTCTACTGACCTATTTGGCAGACTATAGACCAATGTATTTAAATCTATGCTGCGTAGGAAATGTAAACTGCCATTATGGCAATTTTTTAGGATGTTCCACCTAATTATGGAGCTCCAAGAAAAATCAGCATTACTTAAAGCAGATGGACTTTCCACAAGCTCATCAGAACCAGAACATTTAGAATATGGCAAAAAGCCAGTTCTAAAACTTTATTTCAGTGCACTGTGTAATCTTGCATTCTCCTGGACAGAACACAAAGGAGAATTACAAGGCATCAGTCCCAAAAAACCCTTCTAAGGCTAATGAGTTACTATTTATATGCACACACATGCACAGATACACGGGGCTTCGTGAATCTGTGCTGGTAGCACGTTCTTGATTCAAGTGTGAGTTTGTAGGGAATTTGGTCACAGTTGACATCTATTTTGAGCTAATGTAGGGAAGAGAAAATGTCTTTGAAAGAAGTACATTCACTCCAGCAAGTTGTGAGCTACAAGAAGTTTCTGTAAGTAGTAGTCACAGTTCTTGTGATGAGGAAATGATGTGCTTCCTCACTACAAGGCAGAATTTTAGCCAGTTCTAGAAAGGTCCCACTGTTTCCTGACCTCTGCTTATGTATCACAGCTGTCACTTCTATTAAGGCGAGCTTTTCCATAAGCTCTCATTATGTAGTCACCTCAACAAATGGCGAAGGAAAGCAATCCTGGGCAACTTTTACAAATGTGTTCCTCCCTACAGCTTTTGTGTCATTGTCATCCTAATCGATACCTGAATAATTGAAATCCTCCAAGATCAAAGCTGTGACCTTCTGACTGCCCTCCTTCCTGGTCTACTTTCTCTAACTCCTGTAGAGGAGTACAGCAACATCCAGAATTAGATAACTGTCTTTGTTGTCCTAAATGCTAAACAGGATGCCTCTGCTGCGTCAGCCAAAATCTATCCCCTCCTTACAAATTCAACATCATCCCTTCACTTTCTGCTTCTGAAATCTTGGTATAATTTACTTATTAAGGATATATATATCTACTGATGCTTCTAAACACAAGATGAAATTGCACCTTTAATCATAATTTTAGGATCAATAGCTATTCTAATTATTTTGAGAAAAATAAAAGCATGTTTCTACACATTTCATTTCTCATCTCATTCTTCATCTGGTTTTGTTTCCCCTGGCAGTGAAATCCTGGTCACATTGCTAGTAATGACAAACTCTAGGTGAACTGAATGACTGCAGAAGTTTTCCTTGTCATTTGTTTCATACAATTCCCAATGCAATTTAATTATTTTAAAGAGCTGATTCTGCTACTTACAGGAATTATTTTTTTATTTTAAACATAACAAAATACAAACTTATGAATTTGATATAGTTCATTAACAAACTGTTAGAAATCTACAATAAAATCAGTGGTTTTTTCAAGCATTTTGTCAACATTTTCTTCCGATGTTGAAGACTTTGATGTTTACAGCACAAAAATATCCCCAGTAATGAGAACTCAAGACTTAAAGCTTCAGTCCTGTAATGGGATTGCAGCAGCCAGATCCCTGACTCTGCCTGGATCACAAATGAAATCAGCAAGTTCTGCACGGTGTAGGAATCTACACAAATTCTATTTCTGAACTCACTATATGGTAGTGATAAAAAAAAGTAAAAAAAGTGGTATTGGAGAATAATGGCCTGAATAGGCTGAAGGAATAAGGGTAGTAATTAACATTTTGACATATTAACATATTATTGACATATTTGACATAAAGTTGAGGAGGTTTGTTTTTGTTTTATTTTGGTTGATAGGTTGTTTTGGTTCTTAAATAAAAAATAAAGCATTTGCTCTTTTTGTTTTTAGGTTATGTGTCTTTTACGGTGTATTTCAGAACATGTAAGGCCTCATGTAAGATTTTCATGCACTGAGAAGAAACTGAAAATAATGCACATTAACTCCACAAAAAATGCACATGATCACAAAAAAACAAAACAAACAAACAAAAAAACCCGATAAAGTACCTATTGCTGGAGAAGTATTTCACTCAGTTTTAGGAATTAAGCAGATTTCTTGCCATCAGAACTTCTTTTCCATGACCAGTCCTAGATATGCTTTTTTTTCCCTGCCTTGTCTTTAAATTTTTCTGGTAGTGGAAAAATCTGATCTTTTGATTAATCAACTTGAAGTTGCCGAAGTAAGAGAATTTAAACATTTCCTTTCAGAATTACTTAATGAAGGCTTATCCATTATTTGTGTCACTTGCATAATGTCTCACAGTAACAATGATATCGGTCAGAAACATAAAAGATTCAGCAAGCAGAACTAGTTAGACATAATCCGGGTTTCCTGGCAGCACATACCTTCAATTTACTGATTATTTCTATCCAATATACTTCAGAAACAACTTCACAGCTCAGGTCTCCTTGGCCCTATTAGCCTTCTTTTTATTTGATTTGAAATCACTCTAAAGGTAAGAAATCATGCTAGCTGCTAGATACTATCTGTTAATTGCTCCTGCAGATAACGAGCACCCTAAGGGGCAAAAAAGGTTACAAGGCCTATAGAGACACATCAGAGATGCATAATTTATGCTTCTTCCAGCAGTTAATATAGCTGTGTTTCTGTGTGCACATTGTATCGTATGCTACTCAGCCTCCAGCTTCTCAGACATTTCATTTTGGATGGTTCACCATTAAACAAACTCACGAAACCTCCAGACATTTCCTTAGGGCTTTCTGCCTCCTAAATACTCTTCTGTCATATGCTTCCCTTATTTGATAGTGAAGGAATTTCATTTCCCTGCTCTTTGTTCCTCTCCTCATTCACTTGCAGTCCAAAATAAGTGCCAAGCAGTGGAAAGTGCTTAAAATAATTAATTTGGCATCTTGTACTGCTTGATTGCAAAGCAGGAATTATTAGTACAAATGAGCAATGCCTGTAGGACCTTTGATACAATTGTGGTTTTGTTTATGCTGACACAGTATAATGTTTGTGTTTTGTTATTCACTCCTTATTAAGATCTCTGAGGCAGTGAAGATATGTCTTCAGTATACAAGAGGCATTTATAATTACTAGAGGAAGAATTACAGAACATAGCGCAGGATCTGCACACGCTTCTCTGTGATAATCAGGTAAAGCAGACTCGAAGAATGGACCAGATACTTCACATTCTATTCCTAGAAAACCTGCTTCGTTATGCATGCCCTTTCCAAAGCAGAAATGGTGCAGCGTTTGTAAAAGAGGCACGTGCAACCAAGCGGTCTTAACCACTCTCTGACCTTTTCTCCTCCCTAACAGCTCTCTGAAGCAGCTCACAGATGCTGGTGATGCCTGTGTTATTCTATCCAAACGGTTTGGCTGATGAAATCTCATGTATCTTCTGATTCACTGAATTCAGATTGTGTCTGCCAGCACATATTAGACAAATCAGTTGTACAAGGATGCTCCCGAGGTATCATATCGAACCACCTTCTGTACAATACGGCAAGGCAGATCTTGTTGCAGGTGGAACAAGCTGTTCCTACTGTGGACAGTGGCACTCTGTCATTTTTGAGGGCAGCCTAGATATTACAGCTCACTACATGACCCGTGGCAGTGTTAAGTCACAAACATTTGCAGTCTCTCATTGCTGCAGGTTTGATATGCAAGTGCCGTGAGTTCAACCATGAGCTTTTGAAGTGCAACATTCTACTTTAATATTCATGGTAATCTAACTTTGAGCTTAGACTTGGATGATAATGCAGGAAAATGTTTAAAGGTGGAGAGATTCAAAATTTTGCAGATTTTAAAGCAATGCAAACTCCCAGCATGCACACGCAGCTACATGAAAGTTCCCCAGCTGCAAATTTCCCAAGCAGCTATCTTGCAGAGGAAGATGTAGAAAAACTGAGCATGTGTCCATCCCCTGGGTTTTAGTCATCTTAAAGTCAGTCACTGAATCTAAATGAATTACCTGGATGCCATTTCTAGTTGGTGGAGAGAAGTGAGCAGATCTAAAGGTCAAGCTACCTCAGGAAGGTCAGTACCTCTTCGGGTGCCTCTTTCTCTTAACTGACTACAAAAGTACCTTAAATGGGACATCGAACTTTTAAACAGAACTAGAGTTCTATAAACCAGAGTTCCCTTAACATGCAGTTTGCTTTGTATCATCTTCACAGCCCAGCAAAATATTTATACACATGCCATCTTTCCACAGTTGAATAACTCTAATCACATGGACCAGTTTAAGTATCTTGTTATACGAAGACTGTGATTTGTTTAAGTGAAGGCTTAACATTGTCTGGCTGCCTCTCTTCGACTTCAGTCTGCTTGTTTATGACACTAATTCTCTTTAGCTTTCTTGAGCATTTCCGTCACTATTTTAGAGAGTAAATGGAAAAAGCTGTTCTAATTTCTTGATATTTTCAAAAGAAATACATGGCATCATTTACTGCCACGCTCTGTGCTGCATGTCTGACTAAGCGTTTGAATTATTTCTGCTTTCCTTTGCCTAAACCTTTTAAATTTATTTATTCTCTGTTGTTATTTACTGAGACTCTTTTATCTGTCTCTGTAAAGTGTTCTGGGACACAGATGGTATGAAAAGCTTTGCACATAATAAAGACTCATTGTTCAGGCAGCTCCCATGGCAGTAGATGGTAGAGATAACAGCACTGGGCCATAAATTGTATTAGAATTGTGTAAGCAGGATACTGTTGACACTTGATGTTCCCAATTAAAAAAATACAAAAATCCTTGTCACTTTTTTGAGTAGCTTCCAACATTTCCTTCACATGTGAAACTAGAGAGCATATACAGACAATTGATACCTCTCCATTTGTTGTAATGCTGATTTCAGGAAAACTTTTCTTCCATACTTGACTGAGGGACAGCTAGTTTAAGACAAAGTTTTCCTCTCTTCCTGACCTATCTATACACATTCTTATACAAAACTCCCACTTATGACAAGAAGAGTTGGTTATGCAGAAGATATGGAGCTGGTTGTAAGAAAGTATAGATTAAAAGCTGGCTGAAATCAATGGGACAACATCTAGCAAAAAGCAGAAAGGAGAATGTTGCTAAAACAAGCTCACTGGAGATAGCTTGAACTATGTCAGAAAACACAACAAGCCAAAACAAACATAATTTCATTTACTATACGAGTCAGAAGAGGCATCTGAGCTGCATGATCAATGATGTTTGAAAGCACTGGCATGTTCCACCAGTATGCATTTGAAATAATCATTCACATGTGATGGTGGATGATGCCTGAGATTCATAATTCAAAATCATTTGTGTCAAACTGAACCCGAACACAAGCCAAAAGCAGTTCAAACCATTGTATGTCACTAACCAAAGCTAAATCCAAACTGCTAACATGAGCTCTCTGTAGAGTTCCTTTGGCCCCTGCTCTGTGCCTGGTGCTAACATTTGGGGCCCAGTGCCCTAGACCTTCCTTAAAAAGCCATAGCCAGGCTGGGGAGCAACATCCTTCTAATCAAACTAAAGGCTGATCTCCTGCAGTACACATATATCTGCTCATCAAGGCGTGCAGCAGCTTTGCCACTGACATACGTGGTAGGAGAGGCTGCCCACGATTTCTACAGGCCCTAGGAGTTCAACTGGAGGTGAACTGTATGGATGGGACCCCATCCTTGCAGTCAGTGCTAAGCAAGGGTGAAGGCCAAACTCCTGCAGGCTGCTGTCAGGGCTCATGGCGCTGCTGCTGCAATCATTCCAGAAAGCTACCTTGTTTGGAAAGCAAAACATAAGATTGCAGAAGGACTTGGTCGCGTGCCTCAGAACAGCTCTGAGTGAAGCTTGTACAAAGGTGAGTATCAAACTACAAAGTTCAAGTTTGGTGGATCAATTACGAGCTAGCACTCTGCTGGCCAGTACCTTTACTTGTTCACCTCTTTCTTCTCCTCTCAGAACAATGTATTTCTGCTATTTTAGATTGTGCTATTTAGTATCCTTGGGTTATGGAACTCCATGGCAATAAGATGGTATAATTTTAGCATATTTTAGCTTTTATGCCATGCTTTCTTGATATGCTTCCTTTCCTCCTTTTGTTCTTTTTCTCTAAAGTTGAAATGCAACAGAAACCTAGGCGTGAAGAAAATGAATGCTGCTCCCTGACAACAAAATACAGAGCCAACTGTTGCAGTCAATTTTAATTTGTATTCCCTGGTGAAACCCTGAAGCTTACTGGGACATGGAAACACTCTGGCTAGAGCAATTTCTGATCATGAACTTAACTTCTTTTTCCTTGTAATTGTTTAAAGGAAATATAGAGTCTGTAGAAATGCAGACTTCTGCCAAGTCTGAATAGCTTCTAGGACACATTCTGTGATCTGGTAAGATCAACACATAAATACAGAAGACAGAAGGTGATTGTTTGGCCCCAAAAATATCAGTGTAAGCATTGTCACTGACTGCAGTTCAATCAGAGTTGTACCCAGAATGTAACAGCCTTGGCTGCAGGAACAGCTGAAGATGAAAATGAAAACTAATTGGTTTTATTAAACTTTTGGATAGTTGAAGCAGAACTGACACCACAGGAACTGTAGTTTGCCCATGGCTCTGGGGTTTTTTAGGACTGCAGGCAGAGATGCGACTGCAGCACAATGGGGTACCAGTCTGTGGAACAGTGGCAAAAACACTGTGGAGTTGGTTGTCAGCATCCTGAGGACTTGCCCAGAGGCTTATATTGCACCACCGATATTCTCTTTGCTAACCAAACTGAAATGAAGCCAGTATTCCTTCTTAACAGATCTTCAGTTGCACATCTGCTTGTGAGATATTCACTCTGAAGTCCTCAGGGACCTGTGCTCCTGGAACAGGTGAGCATGTGCAGTGTAAATGCTCATGTCCTGGCTGGAGGACATTTAGCACCTACTTATCCAGCAGTCTCTGGGCTCAGTCACGGTCCCTCCATATATGAATACATAGAATCATAGAATCATTAAGGTTGGAAAAGACTTCTAAGATCATCTAGTTCAACCACCAACCCATCACCACAATGCCCGCTAAAACGTATCCTTCAGTGCTACATCTACATATTTCTTGAACACCTTCAGGGACGATGACTCCACCACTTCCCTGGGCAGCCTGTTCCAAAACCTCACCACTCTTTCAGAAAAGAAATTTTTCCAAATATCCAACCTGAACCTCTTCTGGTGCAACTTGTGGCCGTTACCTTTTGTCCTATCACTGTTACCTGGGAGAAGAGGCTGACGCTTACTTCACCACAACCTCCTTTCAAGGAATTGTAGAGAGTGATAAGGTCTCCCCTGAGCCTCTTCTTCTCCAGTCTGAACAATCCCAGCTCCCTCGGCTGCTCCTCTTAATTGCCCTTCTCTGAAGACACTCCAGGGCCTTGATGTCTTTCTTGCACTGAGGGCCCCAAAACTGAACACAGTAGTTAAGATGTGACCTCACCAGATCTGAGCACAGAGGGATGATCACCACTCTGTTCCTGCTGGCTGCACTATTTCTGATACAAGCCAGGATGCCACTGGCTGACATGTACCACTCTGGGCAGTTTGGCTATTCTTTCCTCACTTTGGACACAATCAGATGGCATATTTCTAATTTTTGTTACTTATTGCTTTGTGTTCTGTAGCGTCACATTTTTTCACTTGTTTCTTTGTGTTTTGTTGCAGGAAGGTGGGACCGATGATCTTCATAGATCCCTTCTAGTCCAACACCTGAAATTTCCTTAAGTTTTGGGAGAGGCCATGAAAAAAATTCACTGTGATTTGTGACATGACAGCCTACGTAATGGCTTTAGAGGACTCAATATATTTTAATGATTGTATGCAAAGATACTCAGCAGCTAAAGCACTGACAACAGAAATACTATTTGAAAGGGTCACCTCCTTTTTCTTCAAAATGTATTACACTGCCTTTAAAACAAGCATCTTCAGCAAAAAACAGGGAGGGAAAAGTGTGTTTGGGAGGAGGATTGGAGGGGAGGACAGGAAGGAGGAAATAAGATTTGTCACTGTGGATTAATAAACCACAGAATGAATGTTTGGATAGCAGTGCTTAACTGGAACCAGCATCAAACAGTCATTGTGAAAAACTAATAAACAGTTTAGCACACACCAGTGAGGTGCTAATGAACTTGTATGTATGTTTTTATGTCCATACAGGGGAAGCAATCAAAAACTAATTATTAGTTAGTTAATTAATACTATCCCTAAGGAAAAATTTTGTTCTACTTGGCCATCTTATCAAGCAGCAAAAATGTAGACCTACTTATATGGAAGTTAACAGTCTGATGGGGACAATAAACTTCAATAAAAAAGTAAAAAATAAAATCTTTGTTCCAGACAACTCTATTTAAAAAAAAAAAAAAAGTGTATATACTTATTCGAATTCTAGTAATGATTTTATGACACTTATTAATAGAGTCAAGACAGCATTATAAGTCACAAAACACCCTATGCTGAATCGTTATCAATCACAATATTACAAGATATCTTTTACAGGATACCATGAAAAGATGCAAAAATATTTTTGTGGCTTTCGAAGTCATATGACTTCCGTTCCCTGATGGGGCAAGCTATAGTGCGAGCCATCAGCTACTTAGACAATTCCTCTACAGCCAAAAAATCCATAGGTTGCTCAGAAAGTAATACCTCATATTTATTTCCATGGAAATTACAACAGATACGAAGAGCACAATTACACTATTTGATAGAGCAAGTTCTCAGCTACAAAAGACTATTTTTTAATGTAGTCACCACCATTAGCTATGCATTTTTGCCAGTGATGAACAGAAGCCTGCATGCTTGTAAATATCAGTACCAGTGGAGGTGACCCACTGTCACCACTGCTGAAACGCACCACCCATCACCATATTGTGCTCCCATCCACTGTCTGGTCTCCATAAACATTCAGAAAACATTGACAAATGTCAGTGGGTGCCATTTTTTTTGACATTGTGGATCAATAATAATTAAATAGAAGGCATTACTTTCGGAACTCATATTTACAAACACAAAATGGCAAAGTTTTTTGAAGGTTACAAGTGCTTATTCATTTGAAAAGCACATGACCTATCTACATGCTTGACTATGGATCCCATCTTTATTTTTTTTAGTTACCCAATTTTAAAAGCATTTGTCAAAGTAACAGGTTATTGGTATACTACTGGAAGAAAAAGAAATAGCATCCCAAAGACTCAATTAAAAATCTGATGTTCTCTTCATTATATTCCAGCTTTCCCCAGGCTCCAGATCTTTATCTTCTCTTCTTTTACACTTGGCAGTGAAGACATTTGGCAAAGTTTTCTATATAGTTCCCAGGATGAGGAATTTTGTTTCTGAGAACAATCTTTCCGCAGTCTTGCCAGCAGGGCTATTTTATTTCATGGCAGGTACAGCTCATATGTAGAAAAAAATGTGTGAAAGTCTTGAACTGGAGCTGTCTCATAGCTGAGGACTCTGTTCTGTGAGTTACTTGTGTTAGGATAGTTGTCTAACCATCTTCTACAATACCTTGCAATTTTACTTTTAACATGCAGTGATCTGTCTCTTCTGCTTTAAGGCTGCATGAAGAACTCTATAGTTAGCATCAAATCTGGAAATCAGTTCACAGTGTGTACAGATATCAGACAGTTGAAATGGGAGATATTTTTAAAAGTCTGATCTTCCTCATTCGTTCTGTGCAGCTAGCTTAAATACTTCTGATTGTATGATCTGGAAGACTTGGTCTTAGTGGCTATTCTGTATTCATGAAACTTGGAGTAGTGGAAAAAAGCTACAAAGCAGAAGATTTCCCTAAACATAGTATGAGATGAACACAAGTCACACGTATTGGACCTGTAGGCTGTCTATTTCATTTGAATTACTTAGAAAAGAAATTTCACTGAAAGGTTTAAGAAATTCTGCAATAAACAGCTCAGGAATATCCCACCATGAAGAAAAAGGCCATTTTTTTTCTTTTTTCTTTTCTTTTTTCCCTACTAGAAACGTAGAACTTTGAAAGATGTAAGCATGGAATTACCTCCAGAATTGCTAGATTTGAGCTTTGACTGTTACATTGCATTCTGATTATTATTTGAGATTATTTATCAGTCCTTGGTCATTCTTAATGGTTACTTGGCCTCAGTGATACTTTGTGATATGGGGATACCTGATACAGGCTAATGATTTAAGGGGAGCACTTTCTCCAAATACAGTTTTGACTGTGTCACCATATGGAAGCCCTGTCCTTGGAGACATTCAAGGTCAGGGTGGATCAGGCTCTGAGCACCCGGATGTAGCTGTAAGCATCCCTGTTCATTGCAGAGGAGCTGGACTAGATGACCTTTAAGGGTCCCTTCCAATTCAAATGATTCTATGATTCAGCTTACCTGTGGCCCAGTCCTTCAGCTTTCACATTAGGTGAAGTATGGCTAGTGTGCTTTCCTAGAGGTCCTCTGCTGCTCCATACATCTTATCCAGCTGATCTTCTCAGGAGCACTTTTTCAAAGCTCCACTCATTCTCATTGCCTCACTCACGTCTCGGCTTCAGGAACAATCATAGGGACAATCTGCTGGAGAAAGGCTTTGCTACACTTCAACATTTAAGGTTTTTTTCATGCTGGAAAGGTGAATTGAGATCTCTATTTGGAACGCTCTGGGCCTTTGTCTGTGTCCTTGCTCAAGCCACAGCTAAGTGATTTTTTACAGCTGCTTGAAGTCATTGAGAATTGAAATTTAGAAGGGAAATGCTGACACCGCCTTCCTCATTACAGCATTTACATGCTTCTGCTATGCTGCAATCAGCCCTGTATTGTAAGTGCCTGTGTTGTAAGCATCTCTGATCTAAACATTTGTTAGCTTAAAATATCAATTCAATTGCAATCCATTATGCTCTGCTCAGAACACCCATCTGGCTCCAAAGGCTGCTGCTGCACGATGCGCTGCTGCGAAGCTGAACGCCTCATTCTGCCCATACTTACGCCTTCCCAACTTTGAAAGAATGGCACTGCAGAAGCTGAAAGCACAGAGCCCCAAACCAGGTGTGAGGAAAAAGTGAGCCACGCGTATGCCTACATAATGCACTCTTTCCAGCTTGTTTTCCCAGCTTTATTGCTCTCTGCATTATCAAGAAAGTATAAGTCAAAGTCTGAAGAAAACACATCAGAAACAGCAAACACTTCGGACTTTCTCTAGAGGAGATGATTGTAGCCCCATTTTTTTCCTGCTGATTCACCATTCCAGACACTCTGGCGTTTCTGAGACAGCTTTTAAAAACAAAACTGACTCCATAGGAAAACTAAAATGATGCTTTTTGAAGGAAATGCCGAGAAAAAGATATAAAATATTCATCACCTAGAAGAATCACTTTTTACTGCAAACCATTTTAGAATCTATTGTGCTTGGAGGTGAAAACACCTGATTAAAAACCTCTAGTACCAGTCTCATGGCATGTCTACAAGACGTACTGGGGCTTCAATAGATCAGAAAAAAGTCATGGGCAGCCATTTTCAGTTTGCTGCTGCCTTGGACTCACATTGCATTGGTTTTGCCTTCTGCTCAGCAAAGCCAGCAATGAGGTCAGTTACTGAGGGAAGAAGTTTTGTTTTATGCTGTAAGTAATGAGCAGGACAAGCTGATACAAGCACCCAGGCTGTAAGCATGACTATGCCATTTAGGTTCAAGATCAAGAAGATCACTAGAGCTCAGGTTTTATTTATGGCTTTGGGGCATCTTGTTTGTTAAGATTCATTGCCAAGAGTGATGAACCTAGGGGTTCAAAATGTGGCTTTTTGTGGCGCGATGGACCTGGGAAAGATCTGACTTAAGCACATGGTGTATGAATATCTCTTTGCTATCCCAGGTTTCCAGTCACAATAAACCACTCAATACATCTTTCCACAGAGCAGGAAAGAGATACAAGAGCACCAACGGCACTTGTTAAAAGCTGAAAACAGCCTGAAGTTGCATAAGTTTTGGTGCAGGGGTGGCAGCAGATGGCTGAAGGAGGCCTACACCCAGCCCTCTGCTTGCCCCTGTGACGAGGACAGCAGCACCGCTCACGAAGCAGCCCCTCAGCTATCACAGATTTTAGCATGCCAACAGACAGCTCAAACTAGGGCTAGCTTATTTAATTTCACAGACTGAAAAGTGCAGCAAATCAGGAAATTTTTTTGTGAGTCATCCGGTTGTCCCCACCACCAGGGACGTGACAGCTACCTTGTTCAGAGCTACAGCACCTGGCAGAGGGGCCTTGCTTCTGCTTCACCACTGCACTTCATGCATTCCAAAAAGCCTCATGGCCCAGTGGCCATGCACCTGTAGGAGGCTCCAAATCAGTCCCTTGGGCACTCTCTGACCCCACTGCTGGGGTTGTTGGGTCCAGGAGGGGCTTTGCAGGCCTTTGGAGCTCCTGCAAGATGCTGTGGCAGATGCCGGCTGGCAGGTGAAATGAACTACTGCCAGGACAGCTACATCAAGACAGGATTCAGTTCACGCTTTTGACTCACTTATGTGAGAATGAAAGAATTCCTCTGCACCTTGAACTGTCTGTAGAATGGTAAGGAGCATGCAGATGGAGTGTCCATTAAATGTAATGGGCTGGGATCAATAGTGATTCAGTAGCCTCTTATCATAGGATTCTTCCTGTCTAGGTTATTTAACTCAGGAGATCATAGTGGCCACCCATGCAGAAATGATATGCTAAATGTCCCAGTCAGAACTAAATGCAGAAATTCTCTCTCCTGTTGTAGCACAAACCCCAGTGATTGTTTTCAAACTGTATCCACTACCAGGAGAGAACAGAATGCAGTTTACCACTTTATTAACTGACACAGTATGAAAAATAACACCCACAGGAAAAAAAAAAAAAAAAAAAGATTTGAAATTTATTGTCATTATAATTTAGTTTGGGAAACCAAAAACCAATAAAGTATATTTAATGGGTTTTTATCCCCATTAGGTTGGGTATACTGTCAAGATTAACACAAAAGACAGCTATTTAATAACGTTTTGTAAAACAATGGTCTTGTAAAGCCCAGTCCAGGGAGCAGTCTTTATTCCTGAAAGAAGTTTAACTGAGTCCTACGAGAAGGCTCCCGCAGGGACAACCCTCCTATGCCAGAGCGGGCCCTTTGTTTGAGTCTCACTTTTGCACAGGATATTGTTTTCTGATACTTGAGAAACTCTGAGCAAAGAACAAGAATACAGTGGGGTTTGTTTGTATTCACAGTTCATTATTTGTCTAGTATTGTATTTGGAGTACAGCTAGAAGTGCCCATTGCCTCCCTGAAAGAACCTTTAAAGGCCTCTGCATGATGAAGAATTCAAGTTAATTCTTTGCAGCATTGTGCAGTCTTTGGGTAAGAAATAATCACGACTGAAAGTTCTCATTGCTATATCAGACACAAGAAAGCTTTTTCTGTGCCAAGAATACCTCACTTCTTTCCCCACCCGTGAACAAAAGTACAAGTTATAGAAAATATAGTAACTCAAAGCATGAAACTCTGAATTTGTTCTTTGGCAAATGTTCTTTTAGCACAAAATAAAGGGAGCAGAAGGATATGCCACTAACTTTCTGACATTCCCTAACAGATAAAATTCAGTGTGTAGGCAATATATCACGCTTGCAGAAACTGAATGCACTACTTGGGCTATCTTGGGCTGTCTTTATCACTCTGTGTATCTTAGCAGCTGTGTGGAGTCACTATTAAAATTAAAAACCTGTAGATGACGTGAAAGTAACTTTTTTTTTTTTTTTTTTTTTGCCATTCCTCCCAGTTGTCCCTAAGAGAATTTCTCTTTATGTTACCCCCAGGTTCATAATGATCTTTTAGCCTGGACTCACCAGAAGGGAACAGCCAATGGCACGTGCTGTAGGGCAGGGCCGTGCTTCAGGGGAAATTCAGCAGGCTGACTGGAGCCTCACAGAGATCCACAAAGCTCACAGCAAACTGGTGTGATCATGCTAGTGGGGGCATTTGGGGCTTTCCTTGCAGACTGGCATAATGATTTAAATTATTACAAAACATGTGCATAAAGTTGATCTCACAATATTTAAAAATATGTTGGTTATTTTTAACTTTAGCAAGGATGACATCCACCTAATATCTTTGGTATTCAGTTGATTGATTGAGGCCTTTCAATAGGATTGTGAAACTAAACTGGAGACATCTATATCTGCAAATTTTGCTAGGATAGAAGAAAGGAGATGAAAAGAGTGGCATGAAGCATATACTAAGTTTTCCTAAAACTTTTTTTAATGATCTTTTCTATTAAAATGACACATGCAGATTTCATGCAGGAATGTTATGAAACCTTATTGCCATCAATTCAGAATGACCTATGCGATATATTCTTCATATTTCCTGTGATTTAATGAATGGTAAAAATGATTAATAAGAGGTGAAGCTCCACAAATATTATTTTCTGCATCACAAACTCACATACTGGTATGCCTATATAGTGTTATGTGACCCTATGGTCTTTTTATGATTGCTTAATAGGAACTAAACAGAATCCCTGGGATAAAGATACAGGCCTAAATGCAGTAAGCAAGAGAGTCATCAGGAACTAAAACTAAAAAAACATGTTAGAGGCAGATCTACTCTTACCCATTATGTTGATTGAGAAATACTTTTAGTGCTCTTAAATGGAAAGAAGAAAAATGTTCACTAGTTTCTTCTCTCACTGATTATCAGAAGTTGAGGTCCTGTACACTGGGTTTGTTATAGATGTGCTACGACAATACCATGTTGCATGCATTGCCTCTTCTACATGAAGTTATATCAATGTAACTAGACACGTGAATGGACAAGACATCTGGAAACAAGAATACAGCAGTTGGCATGAGGATGTGAGTTACATCAAAGCAGATGTAGGAAGAAGAAATGCGAGACAAAGAGAGAGCTGTGGTCTTGTAGGAGAAAGGTTAATGTCTAATGCATGGAAAACCAAATCAGTTAATGTAAGGAACAAGAGGAATACTGTTGCGATGAACCTGGGTATCAAACACAGGAAATAAAGTCATGGGTGTAGGACATAAAGTATTACAGGGTTATAAAGAGTACCATGGGGTTACAGAGCCATCACGGACTCAAAATTACGTTTTGGACATGGGTACCAGAGGGGAGCTGGTAGTCAGAAAAGATAGAAATAATGGTAAAAGTGGTGTGTGGGAATGGAATGACAGACTAAGGTTTCAGAAAGGGACTGCCAATAAAACAGATCCTGTTTGCATGCAAAATTACTTTGGGGAAAGATAGTAGGTAGTTGTTACAGTCTGCTGCAGAATTCCAGAGTTAAATTTGGATATAGATGGAGATATTCAAATTGCTATTACAGAGAGAAATTCTGCAGGGAATTGTCTCTTTATGGGAGACTTCATTTCTGAGGTAGAAGTTGGAGTCCAAATGCTATTGGAGACAGCCCAGATATCCTGGAGTGTGACAACCGACAGATTTTCTGACAGAAAGCAGAGATGCTTCTTTCTAAAGTCAGCTACAGAGAGTTTTGAGGTTGTTGCAGGACAGCTAATTGTAAAAAAATAGCATTAGTTCAGATTAATGTTGGTCCAATTTAAACAAAATAGAGAGATAAACAAAAATAGATCTGTAAGTCAGGCTGTGTATAAGAAATTTAAGGAAATGAGTGAAGGCCAAAGAAATTAATTGTTCAAGGACTTCTCTGTGGAGGAGGTTTGGCTTTCCTTAAAGGCAAAATTCAGAATTTCTGGAGCTTTAAACCCCACCAAGGGAACACTTCTGGAAAAAGTCTGTAAACCTGTCTGTATGCAAACCCATCTCAAAAATGATGCCTAGATAGAAATGGCAAAAGACTGATCAGCAATAAAAGTGGCGCCTTATAGGCCAGTTTTCAATAAGGGCACTTGAAACAATGGATCAAAGACAGAACCGGCAACTAGGAAATGAGGACAGAAAGCTAATCTGTGTTACCACAGAAATTCCAAGCTTCATGTTATCACTTAGTGGAACTAGAAAATCTCTGTTATGTGATCCCAAAGGAGCTAGAGTATGAAATACTGCTTCTGGTGTGAAGCATCTTCAATAAATCTGTCCACTCAAAACTGGTAGCATGCGACAGGAAATGTGGTGCGTTACACAAGTTCT
Source organism: Numida meleagris (assembly GCF_002078875.1). Lineage (NCBI taxonomy): Eukaryota > Metazoa > Chordata > Aves > Galliformes > Numididae > Numida > Numida meleagris. The sequence goes on along the minus strand of NC_034410.1, from coordinate 109,428,640 downwards.
GGGCTAAAACAGACCAGTAATGTGGACTTCAATACAAAATATCATAGCTTTAGAGCATCTTTTAAAGAAGGACTAATTGAAGATGAATGTAAATGTATATTTATAAAAACAAGGTAGATCATAAGAGTGTGGAGGGTAACTTGATATCTTTCTCTTACAACTCCTATCTCAAGAAATAAAATGTAGCAGATCTAATCTATCAAATATTTGGCAGAACAGTGATTACCAAGCTCATGGGAAAGTACTGGTAGAGTGTGAGGAAAGGAGATTGGAATTAGTAGAAAATAGCTGAGGTGGGTGAATAAACTAGTTAATGAAAGACACTGCAGGGTTCTGTTGAAACGCTTTTGAAAAACTCTTAGAATGGAATAAGATTACTAGTAACTTGTTCAGTACTGATTACACTTGAAACCAATCTTGTCTGCGTATTTCTCTTAATGACCTTGGTTTTAAAAAGTAATACACTAATAAGGTTTTGGGAGACATTATAAACATAGAAAAGGAAATTGATATGTGGAAAAGTCAGAAGTACCTTGCAGACTGGAAAAATAAAAAAAGAGATGAAATTGCATTACATGCATTTAGTTGCCAACAAAATTTTTAATGTAATTGAAACCTCGTCAGAGTGACATGAACACTGGAAGAGCCTATGTGTTTCAAAGAATCATGAAATAACTTGGATTAACCAGAGCAATGCCTGAGTCAACGTGGAAATATAATTTTAGGGAGATATTGCCAGTAGAAAGATGAGAGCACTGGCAAAATACAGTCTGGAGTTCTCTGTACATTCTTGGTCAGCCATATTCCCCAGTGATGAATTCAAACTGGTACTCATGAAGACTAAGTCTATGAAGATAATCAAGAAAATGCAGAACCTCTCATCCGATGAGAGAACTACTTACTGTCCTATCAGAGAGTCTCCTATTCCCTAGTTAGGCCTGTCTATCACAATAAACCCACTGGGTAGGGGAGAGCAGGGCAATGGCTCGACTGGAAAGGATGCCTGCTTGGACTGGCTGGTGCCAAACAAAATGAGTAACAGCAGAAGTCTGACTGCTTTTCCCTTTGTGGAGACTCTCATTTGTATATTTTTCCTCTCTAACTTGACTGTTTTTTTTTTCACAATATTTAAATAATTATCCTTGAGAAGTCAGCTCTTCTTTTACATTTGATTGAAATAGTCCAATGGCTCAGAAATTCTTAAAAGTCAGGACTGAAGAACAAAAGGACTATATCATCACAGCAGCATCATCTCTGTCGGAAACAGGTAAAATCATGGATAGTTTAAGAACAAATAGGTACAGACTACTAATGAAATTAAAAAGTCAGGAATGCAGCAGTAGGTCTCTATCAGAGAACTACACTTCCAAGTGGTATACTGGGGACAAAAGATATAACTAGACATAAGTAGTTTTAAGACTCTAATCTGATTATGAAATCAATTGTATGACATGATTGCGTTCAGGAAGTCCCCTCTCATTCTATCAGAAACATGGATGTGTTAACACGATGGCTCTACCCTAATGAGAAAATACAACATTTTAAGATTGGCAAGGGGAGCATACAGATCGGTTTCAGACATTTGCCAATGATACATTTACTCCACGTATACCACGCTTGTTCATCTTTGTCACTGAAAATCTGTTTCGCCAAGCTGCAGGCAGATTCTGTGACTATTGCTTGCTCCACTTTTCTTTCTCTTTGGGAAGTTTGGGTGCTGGATTGCAGTGGCACAGAACCTTGACAGCAGAGAGAACAGCAGTGGCAGCCTGCCCAGAACTCAAGAGCTAAACCTTATTTCCATACAAATATACATCAAATTGTATAAGAATTTCCATCAACATTCTTTTATTTATTTATTTAAAGAGCACTGAAAATATACACAGCACATTACACAGTAATCCAGAACTGCTGTGAAGGTCACAAAAAAGGAGAAGCTATGCATAATGCAGTGCTGGTCTGACAAAAACAAAACAAAACAAAACAAAACAAAACCAAAAAAACAAAACCCAACCCCCCAAAAAACCTAAATGACTTTCTGTTTATTGCACTGATGTGAAAAGAGTCCGAATTTCTGATGCACAAGGGTGAGTTTTGCCAGAGGATTTTATAATGAACTAGCTAAGACATATCCTTCAGCCAGATAAAGCTAGAAACTGGGAAAATGGTTGGCCAGTGAGATCTCACGGAAACACAATTTCTGCAGAATTCAGTGGCTCTGTGAATGTGTGGTAACTTTAACAAAATTTGATTAATTTATTAATTGTTCTGAACTTCTCATTTGGCTTCTACACTACTGTCAGTCTATTTTAAGAACTTTGATTAGACTTTGATTAAACTTTGATAGAGACTTTCATTAATAGTACTGTATGGAAAAGCCAGAACATCCCCCACGGGCTGATGGAGAAAAAAAAATAGTTAAGTGCTGAGTAGCGAGCATAATATGCAGTAATATGCAGTAAACAGGAATGAGAAACTAATCTATAATTTAAACAATGCTTTAATTAATACAGCATAAATAAAGAAGTCTGTGGTAAATGCAGGGAGGAATCTTGTCTATCTGCTCATCTAGGAGCAGCTAGAACACCATGCCCTTGAATAAGATGACAGTAACTCTGTGTAAACACATACGAGTTCCAATCAGGCAGTCAGCAGGCTTATTTGCTTGCTTGTTTTAACAAATTTTAAGATAGGGAGTCTTTCTAAAATCAAGTGGCATAATGGGGAAACCCAAGGAAATAAAAGGAAAAAGGCCCAGGGATGTTTGCCAGTCTGAGGGAGAGATTCCAAAATGAGGTGACATGGAAAGGGACTGACCCACATGACATTGCATCACCCTTATGAGCTGAATGGCACATTTCTGCCTCAGAGAGTCCAACTGCATCCTGCCGAGACCCAATCAAGCAAATGATAGAGAAAAGAGCCCAAGTGGGGTCCACTAGTGTGCAGCCATGGGAATGCCAGTGATATGATCACACAATTTGTGTGAGGTGCCAGGCAGGACTTTCCATCATTAAACTGAAGATTTCTAATTGCAGCCTGCAGGCAGGTTGGCCTAAAGTGGTGGTGGAATAACTCCTTAAGCCAGTTTGCCAATCCAATTTGGTTTTCTGTCAACCCATAGACTTGTCAAGCCAGTAGAGAAAATGTAGTGGTGTGTGGTCATTATGCTGGATGTCCAGAAATCCAAACAAAGAAAGTGCAATGGCCTTTAGACTGATCTCACTCCATAGACAATCTGTGGTAGTTTATAGTGGAAGAGCATGAAGATACTCGTTATTTACTAAGTAGCTTGGAAGGCAGAGGCACTTTAAAGGGAATTATGTATAGTCTTCTGAATTTATTGGGTAATTCTATAATCCAGACACTTTGAACTTTGGTATTCCAGCTCTCTGTGACTTGAAGAACCAAAGGTGCAGTGAATGACCTGGCTGCAAGCAGAACTGAAAACATGGAACAAAGGGCCCAACTCCACATGGAATCTCAGGTGATTGATGTAGGCTTGCACTGAGATTATTTAGCTCCCCCTGGTCTCTGGGATATCACTGTTAGAGTATATCTAGTAGCTGAGCTATTTCATCTGCAAACAACTTTAGACACGTCTGTCCATATAAATGTACTTATGCAAATGGTGTAAGATGAACACTGGTTGTTTCAGTGGACTTTCTGCCACCGCCCCCCACACATACAGAGCTGCATCATTCCTCACCAAGAATAAGGCTGGTACAGCTAGTGACTCCCACCATGAAGCTTCTGAGATTACTTTTCTACAGAGTAATTAAGAGAGAAAAAAAACAAGCAATGCAGTTTGGAGGTGCTGCTGGCTCAGCAGAGAAACTGCTGTGGGAGTGCTGTGCACAGAGCACATGAAGAAAAAGGAAGGGGAACAGACTCCCACAAGGAAAACACTGAGAAATTACTTATTTTCTGGGCACTTCTTATAGACAGTAGATATTTCTTCAAATACAAAGGACCAGAGTGGAAAAGATGGAGGCAATAGGTAAAATGAAGGAGAGGAGATTAGCATAGCTCCAGCTTAGCCCAGCATCATAATGAAGTTATATGCCTTGAAAAATTAGTGCTAAGAAATCATCTGTTTCCCACACAATGCATTTCACACTCCTTCCTCAATGGGAGGGATCTGGCTGCTGATTGCAGGCGGAATAAGACAGACCATTGCCTCCAATTTTGAAAGTTTTGATGAAATCTTAAGGAATCAGATCTGAAATAATAAGTGTGAGAATTTGATACCATTTTAACAATACTCAGATTTCTCAGGATACCAATGCGAAAGAGAGAAGGCATTCCATCAGGACTGCTAACAGCCTCCTGCCTAAGCAACACATTGCTGCAGCAGTCATGGTACAGTGGTATACAGCCCTTGCTAGAAGTCTTTTTTATTCATGCTTAGTGTGCCCATGCAAGTGCACCTTGTGGTGTATCCTCCAGGCTTTTGAAATGGCCCTCACTGCAATGTATGAAAAACTGAAGAGGGAGGGTTTCACATGCACTGCACAGTGTTCTTCTTGATCTTCATAAGGACTTATGCACATATCTGTATGTATTTTTACCTTGATTAGCAGGGCTTATGACTGACGGTCAAACACACCAACTCAACACTCTTAACAAAACAGGGAGATCTACAGCCATCCTGTACTGTCCTTCTGAAAATTATGCTATTTTGGTGCATTCTAAAGGGAAAAAATGCCATTTCATAAATAAAATATTTAACAGTTTCTCTTGCGGTCATTAATAGCTTGATATTAAAAATACCCTGCTTAGACACCAAGGCATTTCCAGTATCATTCACTCCTCGTATCAAACTTGTGGTTTGTGATGGAAGCATACTTTAAAGAAGGTGGACCAGTGATGCTGGCACTTACCAATTATCATGATAATTCATTCCTGTGAGTGAGAGAGCTAAAGGAGCAATAATAAAAACAAAACACCATTCTCTAAACAAAGAAAATCAATCCAAACCTCTGTTCATTGATCCATGTTAGGAATCTCTGTATCAGGCTCAGTGACTGGGGACAAGGAGCTGAAGTGTACACGGTATGGATAGACCTTTTTAAACACATAGATGAAGCAAGAGAGAATTTATGCTCTCCTTATGCAACCTCACAGCAAATCTGCCATCCTATTGTACAAAGCATTATCTCCAACATTTCTTTAAAAGAAGCACAGAAAACAGAGAAAGGATTTTCACAGCTGGCAATGTACTAAAATATATTAACTTTCACCAGGAGAATATAATGGTACTGCTGTTTAAGAAAATGCTACAAACTTAATTTTTTTAGTTTTTTAAAATGGATCCTTTTCTCCTTATATGATGGAAGAGAACAGAGGAAGAGAGAATCAGTAAATATTCTCAGCTGAAATAAATAATTACAGTTTTATCCCTTTCAGGTTTCCGATACACAGATTTCAGAGCTGTCTGCAGCCTTCAGGAACCTTCTTTGCCTTCTAAATTGAAGTATTTCAGGTTTTCTCTAATTAACAACCTCTTACACAGTACATCACAGGCTTAGTGCCTACTCACTAGCCACATTTATCATAGATGTTACTGCACAAAAATGAGTGTGAAAGGCCTTTTGTATTAATAGTTTATGAAGATAGCTCAATTACAGCTGACCATACAGTATTCTTGCTATGTTCTTCTCCTGAGCCTCTCTCTGGAGTCTTTTTTTCTGGAGGGCCAAAGCTTCTTGAAGTGATAATACAATGTCCTGAACAATAACAGTTTGGATTTGGCATGAGGCAACATCGTTTTGAGAAATAGCTGTAAGAAGTGCTTAGGCAACCCTATTTGTACAGAGCACCAACTAATTAAAGTAGAAACTCTGACTTTCTTTTCCCCTTAAGGTGACAGAGTTTTAGATCTAAAGAAACAAAACGAAAAGAAAAAAACACAGGAAGCAGGATAGCCTGTATTAGACATCAGTTCAAAGGGGAATAAATGAAAAAAGTCTGATTTATCCACAGGAAACTGCCCAGGATCAAGGTTTTCACCATCATCTACTTTATTCCCAGTTCCTTTTCACCTAATCAGTCTCACTTCATGTTACAATAAACTATCGAGATGAATAACTTCTTGGAGCAAGGTGTTGCAATGGTTCTGTTTAGTACAGAAGCACTTTCCTTCCTCTGTCCTTCCTGCTTTCTACTCTTTGATCCCTTGTGATATTTGTGTTACCTTCTGGATCCCAAGTTCTCACTCACTTGCCAATAATTTCTGCCCACATGCAGCCATAACACAAAACATTACTGCAATATGAAAGACAAGCTGTCAGATACCCAAAGGTAGAAACAAAAAAAAAGCAGAGAAGGAGGTATTTCTATATCTATATTGCTGATTGACAAGCCCTGTGGAAGGACATGTGCATGCATTCACCATTTTAAAGAAGTAATCACCCTTGCTGAAAGCATCGGCCTTAGGAGGAAACCCATAGCTTGAAGGAATTAGTGCTCCTGTAATGCTCAGCAGCTGACTTGTATTATTTAAGATAAACATGGCTGAGAACTGATGGATACTTATTCCACAGCCACCAGCATTTTCTTCACAGAATATCTGCTTTCTTCTGTACCATCTTCTGTTTTGCATAATACCATACGAAAGTCATTTCTAGAGTTTCGAGTTTTTCGAAGGTTCACAAGAAAAAGCACAGGGAGAAGAGCAGTACTTTAACTGATGCAATTTTAACATTGGCCTAGTAGACAATCAGAAGAGCTCTTCTATTACAAGACTGCATAGGAAGCAAAACACAGTAAATTCTACCCACAAACAACACCAACAGTACAGGCTTTCTTGACAAAGCCATAGTTAACAGCTTAATAGCAGCTAGTAAGCAAGATTTTCTCTTATGAAAGGAGTATGAGGCACATAGCAGTTTGAAACGTGCATAAATATGCTTGTACAGGAATTACATCTTAAAACGTTAAAAGCAAATAAATTAAATGAACTCCTACCTTGGAGAGCCTGGAGTGTACGAGTCTGTACAACAATACAGAGCTGCAGGACCAGCTGTGGTGCACTTTCCAGAAACGTGGCTAGCAAATGCAGCATACTCACATCTGCATACTCATACACCATTTTCCAATAAAACCGCCATCTGTCATTCTCTCCACTCTGTCGACTCCGGATACCCAAGTATATAGTGTGGAAATACCTAGAAATAAAAGAGATAAATGATAGAAACGCAGAATGATATTTTACAGGTAGCAGTTTTGCTCAAAAATAACCTACATTTTCCCAATGTACTTCAACATTCTGAACATTTATTTAAAAGGATTATCATATTGCAATTTATAATAGTTGATGTGATAATAGTAAACTAAACTGAAGACAAGATTTGCCTTTATAAAACTGCTTATAAAGCTTAGTATTATATATATATATTTGTTAAATAGTACTCCTTTCACAGACCCAGTTTTCTGAACTGAAATTTAAGGGAGATGTGTTGATTATAAGGTCTCCCTTGGAGCTTTTTCAAATAATGGTGGGGAAAAAAACCTGATTCTGTGATAGTCTCTACTCAGAAACTGCAAAGAACTGAGTCCATTTCTGTGGAGCTCTACATGGACTCAGAAGAAAACCAAGGCGAAACCGTGCTATGGATGAGCTCCTGATTCTCCACAGGTCTAGAGTTTACTATTACTATGCTTCAGATACAGCCAAACGCACAGTGCTTTTTCTCATAGATTGACTATTTTAGAAAGACAGAAGATCTATCCGTGAGTTCCTATTTTAGGAGGAGTGGAGATCTGGCTGTGAGTCGCCTTGGTGATGGGAACTCGCTCACTATCACTGCTTCTGTGCAGCAACAGCAGGGAGCACCAGCAGGAGCCAGGAGCCCAGCAGGCTAGTGGTTGTAATTGGCAGATAAGGGAAATAGTGAGTCACAGAATCATAGAACCCTAGAATTATAGAACACCATGGGCAGGGTTGCCAGCCACCGGATCAGGCTGCCCAGGGACCCATCCAACTTGGCTTTGAACACCTCCACGGATGAGACATCCATAACTTCTCTGGGCAGCCTGTGCCAGTGCCTCACCAGCCTACGAGTAACGAATTTCCTCTTAATGTCTAACCTTAATCTCCCCTCTTTTAGTTTAAAACCATTCCCCCTTGTCCTATCACTACCAGATAGTGTAAAAGTCAGTCTCTCTCAGGTTTATAAGCTCCCTTCAAGTACTGGCAGGCCACAATGAGGTCTCTGCAGAGCCTTTTCCTCTCTGGGCTGAATAAGCTCAACTCGCTCAGCCTTTCTTCATAGGAGAGGTCCTCCAGCCTTCTAATGGGCAGAAAGTATGTGTCAGCACGAACTTTGAAGAGCCTGTGGTGGTCTCCTGTGACATGTGCCATAGCACAATGACCACTCTGCGTGGCCTCTGGTCTGCTCTACTCTCACCTGCCAGGTGTGGGGTAGGACACTTTGTTTTGACAGGGAGCTGAAGGAAATAAAATCTGCAGCATATGAGGCTCTTTATCTTGTTATTCTGTCAGAAAATCTGGACTCCCATCCCGATCCTACAATTACAGTTTAGTACTAATTGAAGCTGACTGAAAAAACAGTCCAACCTAATAAGAAGTTCTCAAGATTAAGATACTGTCTTGAATCAGTGTCTTGCATCCCACTGGTGTGCCCTGTTGGGCAACTAAATGAACTGGATCCCTGGTTCTCTTTCTCTCATTGAATCTGCCACACTGTGGACCTGAAATAATTTCTTATGATATTTTGATCTTTGTAATATATTTTCACAGCCTTTTTTTAAGCAAAATTATATTTTCTAATGCGGACATATTTAATAAATTTTAACAACTTCCGATATTAAATGTGTCAATTGGTTAAGATAAAGCATTCCAGCATTTCTCCTTCCTCTCGTATGCTTTCATCTTAAAATCCTTTTCATAACTAGTAGAGCACAATGAACAGTGAGGACTGTATATATCGGCTGCATGTAAACTTTCATTCCCCTTCTGATCAGTTCTGAACTCCAGAAGTACCTTCTGTCAACAAAAAGACTTCTGGACTCTGACTGACAGAAGAGCCAAGGGTTCAGCTGTCCCAGCAGAGAATGACCTCTATATTTGCACCCAACATACCATTGTACCCAATGCACACAACAGAGCAACAGCTTCACTCAGGAACATACATCAAAATAAACCAGGGAGCAGCACATAGCTCATATCTGAGCCAGCAGCACTTTACTGACAACACACAACACATTAAATTTACATTTAAATTAAAACTACATCAGGTGGCTCTGAATTATAGGAGTATCTTTCTTTGTACAGTTTTGCTAGGGGAGTCCTTTCAGCACCTAGGTTTTGGGTTGCAATTGGCTTAATTATTCCTAGGTCTCTAGCGTCCTGCACCACAACAGGGACAGGCAAGACTCACATGTTGTTTGGCAGTTTATGTTTTGTGTTGTTTTTTTTTTTGTTTGCTTCTTTGTTTTGGCCTGGCTCATATGTCCTTCCAAGGGGCACACCTTGGAATACTGCACTTACTTGGGCAGACAGCCTCTTCAGCATCCTTCTTTTGAGATATCTCTGACCCTTGCTATAAATACCTAAAATAGCTTTGGCTGCTGAAAGTTGTGCCAGGAGGCTCTAACCCTGCCAATGAAGCCATCTGCAACTTCAGTTTTACAGCATTTGTGCAAAAAATACTTTTCCTATTAGGAAAATGACGTGCTGTGCCAGGCAACGTCCCTTAGGGTTCTTCACCTGCTCTGCAGAGTGGTTGTGCATGGCAAATACGTTGTGATTAATGAACCCTTATGGAAATATTTCCTCTCCCATCGCACTTTATTGTGAAACATTGGCAGTGAGTTATTGGGGACCGGGGAGTCATTGCTCTTTGTCTACTTAACTCTCTGCAATTTAGACAAGAGGCAGAGGAAGAAGATACTTTCTCTTTTTACACACTAGGGACCAAATTTCAGCCCAGGGTGTTTATTTCTGTCCTATCAATTTTGGCCAAATTAATTGCAGGCTAAAATGAGCATTTACACACATAATTACTGTCACTGATTTATAGGCACAATCAGGTGATTAGACAGCTAAACATCCTCATTTGCATCCACAATTAATTGCACCAGCAATTGATGTTACGTGTGCAAATTAGCAGTTATTAAAATAAGAAGATGGTCTCATAAAATGCTTCATATATCAAAGATACTTTATACCCACGGTGAAATTAAAAATGAAAATAGAAAGTTCTTTTCTTGTGATTTCCAAATATAGTTAACACTGCAATAATGACACATTCTATTATATATATATATGCATTATGTAATTGCATCTCAGACTCTGTTACTGGAATCCTATTGTCAGCAAATGCTATAAATGCTATGCAGACACACTCAAAGGCAATTCCTGCCCTGAAGAGTTGTTTGGTATCATTCTAGTCGTCTGGCATCATTCTAGCGGAGCGCACATTTTTTTCTGAGTCCAAGTTGTGGCCCTTACGTACAATCACATTCAAGCAAGATATAGAAAGGATTCATGACAGCTCTGGATTTGAAACTGTCATAGGTTAATTGTGGTGCACGCTGCTCCAACATGAAGTTTCAGGTGTGTTATTATTTCAGTGGTAATTATACCTTAAGATCTAAACTACATCTGTATGCAGGTCCTGTACAAATGGACAGAAACTGCATACCCATTTCCCCAAAAAGCATTTAATTGACATGAAAACAAATGACAAGGAGTGAAGAAGTGAGAGTTTGGGCACTATACGGAGAAAGGAAGAATGGGAACTATGGTAACAATACTGCCATCTGGGAAAACTGCTACTTCATCTAATAAGTCAAGATAGTCTATTAAAGTTTCTTATTTCATTAGAAAACTTCTGTTTGTGGAGAAAAGTCTTAGAAGTAACAAAGTTTCCTAAAGGTAGAAAAAGAAGACTGTAAAAAAAAACCTACCGAAAAGTGATATCAGATCTTTTAAATTCTTATTTTCTTTTTCTTCTCCTGAAGCCAGACCAATGCTTGGTTTGTCAACAAGCAAGCATACTACTCAGCATGTAGAGAAGGGAGCAGGAAGTAATACTTTCTATATTCCTAATAATCAGATAGCAACATATATATTGATATTTGAGACTTGATGTCTTTTTTTACTCTCCGGAGGAAACAGAGAACGCTTCAGTGTTTAATTGTTTCAATTTATTTCAGTACATCACAAGACATGGTATACGTTCCATTGATAGAACATAACCCTGAAGGATATAAATCTGGGACAAGATAACATTCTTTTTCCATTATATTAGTGAAGGAAGGCAGTAAAGTCAAAAGCAAACAAAAAAGCAGGTTAATCCTTGTGCTGCCCACAAGAAGTGTTCAGGATGCAAGCCAAACGGAAGCAAAAAGTCACCTATATTGATAGCTGTGAAAAAATCTATACTAGGGATAGACCCATTCATTCTCATCAGAAGGTGTCTCTACAGAGTTTCAAAAAATCAAGAATTCTCATTTTGCTCCAGGTTTCCATTCTAAACTTGAGGAGAGGTCAGCCTCGAGTCTATATTTAAAATACTTCTAGTGACTTTTGAATTGCATAATTAAAGCATGCCCAATTGTGCATTTAATTGAGATGTGGTAGTGTAATTACATGATAATACCAAATATTTGTAAGAGTGCTTTCCAAGTTTAAAGGGCTTTACAAACAGTAGTTGATTAACTGGGGTGCATGTAAATAATCTTACGGTATTCACAGCCCAGGAATTGGCAGCTGACCAACCTAATACCTTCCTATGAAAGCAAGGTGTAGCATTCACTCAAACTCAAAACCAGGTGAGGTTCTCTAAGCCAACAATGAGAATGAGTTGCTTTCAGCTGGTTTGCAGAAAAATCTTCCCTTCTTTCTCCCTTATTTTAAGAATGTGGTTGTCTTGGATACTCCTGTCCTGATAATACTCCCTCATCTCTTGCTCCAGTACAAGGCAGACAAAGAGACCTCCAAAATACTTTGCAAACAGGAGGCAGTTCCTCAGATCTCAGTTATTCTTGAAGAGAGAACTGAGTTGGACACTGAAACCAAATTCTGATTGCTTGTGGATCTGTTCCCTTGAGTGTAGGACTGAGCTCTTCTCATTGCCCATAGTTTGGCTTAACCAGTGTCTTTCTGTCTGCTAAGCTCCTCTAGGATTCCTATCCCAAGTTTTGCCATTTGTCCTCACCTCCTTTCTTCCAGCTGCACTTTTTATTGCACATCTTTAGCTAGAAATTGAGATTAAGAACAGTTATATTCTGTAGTTCTTCGTTTAGACAGCGTGGGCAAATATGGGCATGCACAAGCACGGAGCCATATGCAAGCCCAGTCTGGTTATGGCTCTGAGCTCTTCTTGCTACAGATTTTCAACTTAATGAAACCATCCATCTGATGGTAATATACGCAGCTCTGGAAAAAAGCCTTCAGTTTAGAAGTGTCAAAAATTATATTGCTACCATGTGCTCCATCTAAAAAGTCCTTAGGATGATACACATGAATGAGAAGCCATTTGCATTCTTTGGAAAAATGGAAATGTTCTGATTTCATGCCTCATGTAGTCCATATTTATTACAATTGCCTAAATCAGTAGAGGACATTTGCTTATGTTACATAATCTACTGAAACAATTGCGAGAAGATCAAAAACCATTAATGGCTAGCTGTAGCAATCCGAGATGCTTATTCTGATGTCTAATTTGCCCCTGTATCAAACAGTACATTAAACAATTTAGCCATACCATGAACAATTGCTCCTTTTGTGTTTGAGGTGAGGAGAATAAAAATCACTATTGAAGAGCTAAAAAACAGTAGAATAAACAGCAATTCAGATAAGTGGTATTTTCTTCTGTTGCCTAGTTACCAGAAAAACTTAACTGTATTTGTATCTCAACAGTATTTGTTGTGTTAAATAACAACAGATTGTTCTATTTTGCTTCTTATGTGCTTTATTATTAGGTAAGCATGAATACATTAAAAAAAGTTTATTTAGCAGGAATGCTTACTTTCTTATCAGAACATGCTAATGTTTATTCTTTTTGTTCTGAAGGGAAAAATCAGTTCAGTTCTAATTCTCTTTTCCAGGAAGGTACAAGCCGTAAGAGCCAATTCTTAATTTTCCAATCAAATTATTTTTTGATGGGAGCATTAAGGTTTAATGTGCAAAGGGAAACCGCAATACATCCTGCAGCACAGCAGTGACCAAAGCTTGCCCAAGCAAGCACAGTTCTGGCAATTTACCAGCAGCCAAATGTATGGGTTTAATTTATTTTAAATTATGAGTGCAGCATCTTCACCTGTGTCACTGAGATGAGATCCACATGAGGACAGATCCTAATGGGGAATATTTCATCATAAAAAGTGTTAAAAGCCTTATTTCCAGAATATACCTCCATTACCAAAAACAAAACCAACCCCCAACTTCTTGTATTGAATTTTCCCTTGAAGTGTTAAGACAACAGTGAAATAGTTCCTTTAATACAAAGCAAGACACTTTATAAGCATAAACAAAGTGATTACATCTGTTTCATTTTTCCCCTAAAGCACTTTCCAGCATCTTCCATGACTGGGTGATCCTTCCCAAATGGCTATGACTCATAGTAGCATGTTATGGCCATCTGAATTTTCACAGCCACCTGAATTAATCAAACATGACCAGACAATCCCAGAACTCTTCCTTATCTGACAAGGCCAAACCATGGGCATGCAGTATATGAGTTGCTGGTATAGGGAGATGGTAGAAGCAGGTATGATGAAGCGCGAGTTTAATAAGGAGAAGACAGGATGGCCAAACAAAACCCAACATTGACACATTTTCTTCACTACATACCATGGGCCAGAATAAAAAAGGAAAATGAAGAAACAAAACGGGAGAAAAATCCACAGCCTGCTACATATCTCACAGCATTTCTTCAGCCAGTTGTTGCCACTGATGCTACATAACAGCCACTTTGTCTATTTTAATCAGAGACAAGGCCATTTAGACATTTAGCACAGCTAACAACTTTTACTGTGCTCATGTTTCCTGTATGACACCACACACCTGTGTGCTCTTTAAGCACAACTACTGCTTCATTAAACGCTGATGAAATTGCTGTGAGCCCCAGAGGACTCTTGGTTTCCCCTGCTGGGAAATACAGGAGTTTCCCACATGCTACAAAGGCTGCAGCCCTGGAATTGATTGCCAGTGTGAGACCAGACCCCTAGGGACAAGAGGCTACCCAAATGAACACAAAGCCAGGCCAGAGAGAGCAAAGATCCCTGTTCTGTGTCCCCTAAGAAGACAAGGGCTGTCCTGCTGTGTCAGAAGGGTCCATATAGGCTTCCTAGATCAGCAGCTCTTACTTGAATCTGTTAGTGAAACAGCTTTGTTGGTTAACACTAAGCCGCTCCAAAGAGCTAAATCCAGTTCCTGACACCTCTTCAGTCTCCTTCTGGGTTTCTTCCTGCAGACTGAAAGGTTTTTCAGGGGTTTCCACGTGGAAGCCTGTCTCTTGCCTTCTGAAAACCTTGATTTCTCTGACCAACAGTGGTTGCACAGAATTTCTTTTACCTCTGCTCCCACCTTCCTCCTCATTATCATATTTGCATTTGCTTCTAACCCTAGCCACATATTATCAATCTCAAAACATCCTGGGAAACAACAGCCTAGGCTGGAGATATCAAGAAGAATGAAGGCGCAGAAAAATCAGACTCCCTTAGGGAGCTTCAGGTATTCCCTGGAAAGGCAATTAGTCATGGCCAGGTATCCCTACCACTCAGCTGCCCCAGGAATATAACCATTATCATAGGCATCTTCAATTCACCAGCCCCAAGGGTTGCAGCAAAAACCTAATAGTTCCCTTGTTCCTTCCCAGCTATGACAGAATTCTGATAATAGCCATTGTAAACAGTCCCAAGGCTCTCCTTGTGAGACCAGCAGGGAAGATGAACCTGTCTCGTGACCACTTGTTTGACTACACTTGAAGAAATAAGCACTGGTAGAGTTAAGAAGTGGGCCTAGCTGGATAGCAGTACCTCTGACTTCTACTAGGCACTGGGTAGCAAGTGTATTTCCCAGTCCTCCAGAGAAGCAGCTGTGCAGCACCCCAACACCACATTAGGTGGAGACTAGAATAAGGCAAAGAGTTCTTGGTGTCTTTAGGCCCTTAGTAGTTCCCATAGCAAAGTGTGGGAAGTGCACAGCAGCACACTCTGCAAATCAAGGCCTCAAGGCTGGAGACATTGCAGCCTGGGGGCAGGCTCACCTCCTGGGTAACAGTGTTTGTTATTCACATTGCACACATGGAGATGCTCAGGCCCCTCCGGGAAGCTGAGTCTCTCCCAGCATCCATCTTTCAAACCATTTCCAGAGGGACATGGGCTATTTATCACTCTGAACCATCCACAGGGGAGAGCTCAACATGGAGATGAAACTCTGGAGCAGACAGCAGGATAAATACCCTTGAGCATTCCTGGACCAGTTCACAGCCAGCTTTGTTAGGGAACCCTTCAGTAGCAAGCTGGTGAACATCTGGTCAAACTCACCACCCAGAAGAAGGAACAACTTTGCTCAGTTATTCACAAGAACCCATGTTGTTTGTTACTTTCTTTGGTGTCTTTGATAAATTAAATAGATGAAGCTGCCTGCAGAACAGGCAGCTTTCCAATGTCAACTTCCACAGGACAAAAGCTGGCAGCTGTGATTTTCTTGGTCCAAAAAAGGAAAAGAAAAAAATGCATTTTTTAAAGCAGTGGAGATGCCTGAAGTACCTTTTGTGAAAGTCAAAAGCAGCAACCCTAGTACAAATACTAAAGAATCAGAATGGGTAGGGTGCAGGCTACATATTATCCTCAAAGCCAAATACGGCTACATTTTATCCCCACTGACAAAATATAATGTGTTTCCTTCCCTATAGACATCTTTTTTCATGACTGCTGGTGTGTGCAGAATGAATCTAGTTTGTGTCACTCTTGGGGTCTAGCATGTAATCTCACACTGTGAAGCAGCAGGAGTTAGCTGCCTCCACTAGCCACTAAAAATTAACTATTGCTGACTTTCCCCTTCCTTTCCCCCCAAAACCTTCTGGAATTCTTGTAAGAGCTTTGTTAGAACCTGCCTGCTCTTTCTAGCTCAGAGGAAACATACAGCTGAGAATTCTGTTTAGAAATACCTATGCTGTAAATAACTATTTTTCAGCCTACTTATATAGGAGTCTATATTTCAGCTTTTTCTTTTGAAGTACTCAGGAAAAACCTTCAGCAAATCCTGATACAGACCACCTAGTAAGCTGAAAACTCATTGTTTGGATGGAGCAATCTGTAAGGTTCAGGAAGGAATGTGATATTAGTCACTCATTAAGATATGGACAGACAGTACTTCTGTGATTTTTATGTGATATTCAAATGACTGTCAGTTTTATTTAATAGGAGTTCAAGCTAACTTCCAGTTGGTGCTTAGAAGTGGTACTGATTAATGGAGAATGCACTTTAATTGTTGCCTGCTTGAAGAATTTTATGTAGGATACAATTCAAAACAAATTTGCCAGCTAATAGCATTAGCAGTGCTGAACAGCATCTCACAAAGTAATGATCTTGAATATTAAGTTGAACACTGCACCATGAACTCTATCCACATGGTTTGCAGATGTAGTGTTCAGAAATCTTTGGAATAACATTTCTGGATTGAGTTTTGCATAGGTGGAAAGGTCTACTGCAAATGGCAGCATTTTAATTTCAGCCTTTCATCAGTTCCCGCAGGCCAAATCCAAAGAGCCTCAGTGAGAAAAAGACCCTTAGTAATCTAATGGGAATTCAGTCTATTTACACACCTCCTGGTTTGATCTCTTACCAGTATTACAGTGTACAGCAGGGCTTTACAGAAAAAGAGGTAGGAACTTAAGAGGTGACATGCTGTCAGTAGCACGCAAGCCAAAGGAAAAAATAGCATGAGCTGGCAAGATAGCAGTTACATTAGGACTTGAAAGCAAATAGTGGTCATTAGAGAGCTACAGTTTTTAGTTTAATGGGAACTTTCTATTTCATTATTAGTTGCATCTTAACATATAGCTTGAAACCCAAAAAGCACCAAAGAATAGTAGAATGCCTATAAGAATACATACTTCAAGGAATAGCTGGTATCAAAGGACATGAGTTTATAACAAATCCTTAAACTCACTGTGAATTCAATAGCCATTTTGTTCGCAAAGCTATTCAGAAAAGAAGGCAGAGATAACACAGACACACCACAAAAATGAATAACTTTTTTTTTCTTTTATCGTGGCAAGAATTCCCTAGACAGACAGGAGAAAAGAGAGCTGACCACATCAATCTCTTTTATAGTATATTTTGAGAAGGACAACCTAAGGGAAATATGAACACAACGGTCATTGAAAGGGGCACCACAGAATATGCAGGGATGTCAGCGACTCATAAACATTATAGGCTACCTATTAGCTCAGAAAATATTAGTTCTTGAGCATAAGGAGAAGCTCAGATGAAAAGTCTATTTAAGAGAAAAAACTGCATCAGAGAAAATATGTATTGTCAGTAAGTGTTGGTCTACGTGGGTAGTTACATCCATTTCACTGAAAATATTAATTTAAAATGGTTGATTCAAGCACTTGAACTCCTGACTAGATATTTTCTTTAAAAGTGACTTGCTTTGCTGTAAGATTAAGAGCCAGTCTAAAATAAAATGAAAGACTGAAATAAATCAGTAATGTTGAATTAGTCTCCACCTGAAGGCCTGAAAAAATAGCTAAAAGTATGGTATATGAACATTTTTAATACTATTTTCAGTAGGGGTAAAAATCTGTAAAGTTCTGCAACACAAACACAATCATTTTTGCATACAGAAGTATATTTATATGCCTGTCATTCTCTTGCAGTATAGGAATTTTTGTTCCAGTAAAGGAAATTATAACAACCAACAAAAGGCATGTAGAACTTAGGAGGCTGTATTGCTGAAAAGTAACTAGTATACAAATGTACATTACAAATCTACAACTGTAACTAAACAAGAACAAAGTCTGTGAGCAGAGAAGTTTCAAGTAGTTATACACCTAAACAAAGAAAAACATTTTCAGTATCAAGTCTGAATTCATTGGCACAGAAGTTGCAATGAAATTAGTACGATTAAGAGCCTCATGTAGCATAAGAGTGCTTTCAAGAGGGTAGAACTGGAAAAGGGTTGCCAGGAGCCATTGGGCCATCTACACTTAACTAGAGCAAGGGGGAATACACTGGAGCCAGAAGGCTCACCTAGGATTTGTGGTGGTGGTCGTCCTTGGAAGCAGTGAAATTGTTTCAGAGAATTCTTTGTGATACCAGGGAGAGTATTGTTAGGGATATCAATAATCATATATAGGAAAAAGTTAACTCACCCAAATGACAATAGGGTCTCTGGCTACAGAACACTCCTTCTCAGAAAGTGAGATCATCCAAGAAACATTCACCCTTAGGAAGCTAACCTTTAAATGAGCCCAGTGAGGGATGGACCCAGGGTCTACCACTTCTGGTCACATGGGAAGTACAGGTGAATTGCTTGCACCTGTGCTTCCTGGGCCAGCCATACTCCTTCACCAGGTGCTCAATCAACAGTTCAGGCCATGAGATAATAGTTCCCTTACAAGAGGGAACACTGATTTGCCACTCAGCATCAGGCACTACTAGCGCTACGCACATGAGAAGGGAATTGACCCCAGTGCTGGATTCCAAAACACACTGCAGTTTAGAAATGCTCTGACAGGTATCTCCAAACCTTGATTTGGCTCTAGAACATCCACTAAGACTGGCAAACTTAGAGTTTACCCTTCTATAACAAACTTAATTACAGCATCACAGTGTGGTTGACGTTGGAAGGCACCTCTGGGTCCATGTGGTGGAACTCCCACTCAGGCAGGGACACCCAGAGCAGGGTGGCCAGGCCCATGTCCAGGTGGCTTTTGGAGTTCTCCAAGGAGGAGGCTCTGCAGCCTCTGAGCAACCTGTGCCTGTTCACCATTACCTGCACAGCACACAAGTGCTGCCTGGTGCTCTAAGGGAACCTCCTGTGCTCTACTTTGTGCCTATTGCCTCTTGTCTTCACACTGAAAGGAGCCTGGCTCCACTCTCTTTGCATCCTAACTTCAAATATTTATACACATTTATAAGATCACTCTGACCCTCCTCTTCTCCAGGAAGTACAGTCCAAGCTCCCTCAGTCTTTCCTTACAGGAGAGGTGCTCCAGTCCCTGGAGGCATATCCTGGGACTGGGCCTTTCACCTCTGAAGATTTATACTGAAACTACGAAAATATTGGTATGGTAGATCTTATGGTCAATTTTATACATATAGCATTGGTGAACAAATGAAAGCTTACAAGCAAATTGAATATAAGAAAATGCAATTCTAACATCTGTAGAGCAAGCAGACAGTTCTTTAACCACCAGTCCCTGCTACTGAAAATCCCTCAGACATATGCCAGAGCTTGAATTCCTTGTTCAGACTGACACACCACCTCCCAATTATCTCCGAACTCCAAGGTTGATTCTTGGCCTAGATTACAGTTTATGACTTCTTCATGGCAGATATGATATATGCCTTTGTAGTGAATTAAAAAACCTCTCTGTTTCACAAGGGAAACTGAAGTCGTACATAATGTTAACAGAACAGCTGCTAATAATAAGAGTGTTTGACATTATTTACTTAAATTGAAGGCCATTTATATTAACCCAGGCAGCAAATTGCATGAACTTCCTTTAACCTTTGGAAACCATTATGAAATTCAGTATTTTTGGCTAATTACAGTTACCTTTTATGGGGTCTGCATCTCTTCTATGTTAGTTAGTTACCAGTGTCCCCATTATAACTCCCACGCATGACCCAAGAACAGAGCAAGATTTTCCATGTGTGCAGCAGCTCAGAATTTAAGTAGTATTAGAGGTGAAGATGGAAAGGCATGTAAATATTCCTGACAAAGAAACTAATAAGAACTATGAACTGCTCTTCTAAGCTTTTTATGGGCACAGTCAAGAACTTGCTATCTCTGCTGGCAAAGCTGACATCTGAAGTTAAAAAGAGCTTGGGGAAGCAGGAAAAGTTAATTCTGAAAGTTATTCATTTCCTATGGAGAATATTATAAAGATAAGCTATCCTTAGCCCACCAGTTTCTTTTCTAACAGCAATTTGTTTGCTTACAACTGGCTCCTAGGCCACACGTGCCCAGAGTTTCCATAGGAAATTTACAAAAGGAAAATAACTTAGAAGACTGCTTCAGTACACAGAAACGTGAAGGTACAGGAGGGGCAATGCAAACACACAGGGATAAACTGAGCAGCAACTCTTGCATTTCCCAGAGAAAAAGAGGGACTTGTGATAGGTTTAGAGGGAGGAAGACTACGCAGACAGGCTCCAAAAGTGCACAGCCATGGTTGCTCCCTATTTGCCCCTTGCCATATACACCATACTCTGGTAATTTTCAGCCTTTCATGCTCTGCTGAGAAATAAATTGTTTAGGTCTAGGAGGTCTAAAGCTAGCTCTACTAAAGACCTATGTATTAGTGTTCAAAGATGCATATCATTTCCTACAGCTAGAGGCAGCCATTTAGATTTGGCAGATGTTATTTTATTTGTTCAAGCTGAAAGGTCACTATAATTCTGCCAGCTTTATTTTCTGTATTTAAAATGTCACCCCAAACAGGTAGCTAAGGTAACACATTTGCTTTCTACATATCTTCTACCATTTTCCATGTCAGAGAAGGTCTTTTACGTCTTAGGAATGCTAATTAAATTTGAGAACTGGTCTTTGAAAAAAAACACTTCAAGGAAGTGAAGCACCTTTTTAAGATGATTGTTTCAGTTGCAAAGGTGTTCAATTCTATTGTTTTTCAGAGGGTCTTGACATGTTTGCTTCTGGCAGCATTTCCTTTCTCTCTTAAAGCATCTCTTCATGCAAGAAGAAAATTAGAATGATCTGAAAGGTTTCCTGCTACTGTCCTCCATTTCTGTGCTTACCTTTACTTGTCTCTGCAATTTGCACCTACACAGATACAAGACCAATTTGACCCCATGCCTTGAAGGCCATTTCAAAAAAAGCAATTGAAGTCATGACTGTAGGGATGCTGTGCAGCAAAAGAAGGCAATGGAAGTACCTTCTACTGGAATACAAGCACCACAGAGCAATAAAAGATGACAAAGAAAAAAATTAGCTCACCCTTCCAGCAACAGCTCAAGAAGAGTCTAATCTCTACCCAGAGAGTTACTGCTCCCTTGGCTGCTAACCCTTATAAATGAGAGTGAGGAGGGGTGGACCCAGAGTCCACCCCTTCTGGTAGATGCAAGCAATGCACCTGAGCTCCCTGGGTTAGCCATACCTTCTCACCTGGTGCTCAATCATTGGTTCAGGCTGTGACCTTGCAATTCCACAGCAGATGCCTACATCGACCTGTGCACTGATACCCACCTTCCACTAATCCCAGCTGCACAGACCCACTCCCTTCTGGTGCCATCTCCTGCACACAGCTTAATCTGTGCTGAACTTTTTCAACATGTCATCCTGGTCAAGAACTTCTCCTGCTTTTTTCATTTGACTTTTGGTTAGTTTTCTATTATCTTAGCTTGCTGAAATGTCTCTGGGAGGATCTCAGAGGACAAGGACTTTAGGGACAGGTGAGAGGTTTAGAAGCTATGGGGAGACAAAGGTAGGAGGAAGGTGGGACCACACTGCCCAGCAATTGGAGGGAGTCCCACAGCCATGGCAGAGCATCCTCATGGAAAGACTTCAGCAATTCTGAGTATGTTGGTTTGCCTTGCCATATTTCTTCAAGGAATACTTGGATTTTTTTTCTAATTAGGATCCTTTTACCCTTTGCTGACATTTGAGATCCAAGTATATAAATGCATTTCAACTGCCATGCTTGTCAAATATGTTTAACTCTACCCCTAAGAATCCTGTTTGCTTATTAACTAAGTTATACCAGGCACATAATGGCATAAGGGTCTCTCTTTACACTGCTTAATTCATGCACTGTGCATTTTTTTTTAAGAGTTAAAGCTCTTATTTAGTGTTATAAATTACTTGAAAGGAAGAGAAAAACATTCTGGTACTGAGGTATAATTCTGAATGTTTTTCTTAGTACATTCTGTTTTTCCATCTTGTGCTTGTCAAGATGGACATGAAAGCTAAAAGACCAAAAAGAATCTCTACAAGAAAAACACTTATTTTCCTTGTAAAATACGTTAATGATCAACACTGTCTCTAAGGACCTCTGATTCTTTCTTCCTTATTGTGGTGCATGTTCTAAACCAAACTGCAGACTGGCATGAAATACTTGTGAAGCGCTGAAACTCTAGGTCAAGACAAAGACCATCATTCACTCTTTTAATTTGCTTTTGAAATTAAGTTTGAAAAAGTCTGCAGAAAAATCTGTTCCTGTGCCAAGAGTTTCCTTTTGTACTGACTATTTAAGTATTTTCACAAATGAGTTTTAATTTGTTTTTTTTTTTCCTTCCTGACCACATGGTATGAACATACAAGTCAATGTGACCTTACAACTTCCTAGGGGAAAATTAGTTGCAGAGAGATGGCACACAAAGAAAGAGATACAGAAAATCAGAGTGTTTTCTGCAAAATACATTTAGCATTTCTTGGCAGCCTCTGCCCTCCACTCCCACCTTTGCTTTAGTAGCATCTGCTGTGATTTTCTTATCTTGCACTGAGTGGTCCAACTAGAATTTCATTATTTGAAAAGTACATTCCATTCACTAATGTGTATCTGATTAAGCTTGGCTCCAGATTACTCTATGTTAGAAACGCTTTTTAAGTACGACTTCACAGAACGCTGAAACATCCCACTTATCAGAAAGCATTGGCAGAAGACCAACTCTGATTGAAATCAATGGGACTGAGCCTTCTAGCTTTCTTCAAAAATTAGGTCTGAGTGGAAAAATGGGATAGGCTGAGGATTTTATGTGTATGTGTATACAGATAAGCATGCACACATGTCCCATATATATATGTGCGCTCAAATACTATATCATGCTCTTATACATCTGTTGAACACCCTACAGGAGTCTACATGCTTGCGGTCTAACATTTTTTCTACAGACAGAGATTCAATAAAACCATTCTGGGGAAATTAAGGCAAAGAAATGAGGCAATATTGACAGAATTTCTCCCAGGTAACTGCACCAAAATGGTACCTTCCAGTAGGTTCAGCCAAAGGCTAAGAACAAGGTCAGCCACATGCCCTATCTTCAGCCTACATCACAGACTGCAGTTCCCATACATCATATGCTAATTCAGTGGACTGAATACTGACCAAAGTACCTTTCTCTTGCTGTAATTTGCTGTCCAGCTGTAAATGCTTCTGCTACAGCTTATTCCCTCATATGGGTTAATCTGGTTTAGCATTAAATTGCCATAGCTAGACTTACATCACATCATCATCCAATTTCATTCATGAGGGATGTCAGGATGATGGCAATGTCCAGAGCTCCCACCACACTGGCCTAGTGGAATGACCCTTTATCTGCTCTCTGTTGTTGTCCGTATGATATGTACTAACATTTACATGCCAACCACTCTGATATGGACCCAACCCGGCCTATAATCTCAATCATCCTTACATGCAAGGGGCCCCTAAATCCCCTATTCTGTTTTTCTGGCCCAAGCAATTTATAATTATCAAGAGAAGAGGTGTTCTTATTACAAGCCTTTTCTGTGGCCTTCTGGCTGAGTAATTCCCAAGAGACAGACGGTTGGGATGTACAACCCCACAGGCTGGGAGGACGTGCAGAAGGTTCATGCACTACCCAAGTGGAGCTTGACAAACTAGACTGTAGGCCAATGCTGTTACGAGTTCTGTAGTTTTAAGCATTAAAACCAAGAACCAATGGCTAATTTTCAGCATCTAACCAAAAGCAGATGAGGTTTCAGATGTCTCCTGTCTCCTCCGTATTGCTTCCTAAATATTACTCTGTGTTGAAGGTAACATGAGACAGGACATTAATTCTAATGCAACATAGTAATTTTACATTCTTTATCTCATTGCGTATCTCTCATAATCTCTATTTGAGATGGCACTATTCAGTAACATGGTAGGTATATTTGGAGGCTAATTAAATTAAGACCTGCTAAATACTAGCTCCCTGGGATGGCAGGTGCTATATAACTGAAAGGGATTATTTTTAACATGTCATGTTAAGGGATTTTTTTTTTCTTCGGAAGATTATCTCAGAAATTCTCCTTGTGTTTTAAAGCTGAAGTTTCATTAACAAGTTGTCAACACCAGCCCCTCCTCCCAGAACCCTCTCTGTTTCCTCCTACTCTTTTCCTAGAACACCAGCTATCTCGAAACATCTAGAATGGCAAAGGAAAACCTGGCTTTTTTTAAATGAGGAAAAGAACGTAAGAAACTGGAAAAGTTTATTTCTTTTCAGGGCTACAAATACTTCTCTGTCTCACACATACATGGCTACTATATACACAAACAGAGATATGAACACACTTGCAGAATGCATATGTACCTTTAATAGCTAATTTTTCACACGTAAATATAATTACATTTTAAATGAAACAATATATTGCTTTTATATCAAAGAAGGAATGACTGGGGCATTTTTACCCATCTTGTTCCTTCATTTTAAATTCTTTTTAAGCTTCATTTCTGCTATATTAAATTAGTAAGTTAGCACAGCACTGATTCCAGTTTTTCTGAAATGGCTAGATGCAAGCAAGGGCTCTTTCATTCAATTTCAACCAGAAAAATAATTGCTTCATAGTAGACACTGGTTATAAATCAAAACTCAATATTCTTC
Organism: Numida meleagris; assembly: GCF_002078875.1. Classification (NCBI taxonomy): domain Eukaryota; kingdom Metazoa; phylum Chordata; class Aves; order Galliformes; family Numididae; genus Numida; species Numida meleagris. The sequence goes on along the minus strand of NC_034410.1, from coordinate 109,403,866 downwards.
TCACATTTCAGGAAATAATAGCACTCTGTCCATTCCTTAAAATCATGGCAATCCTAGGTACTTCCTAATGAAGACTGCTATCCTCCATCTGTGTCATATCAGACATTATTTTCTCCCTGCTCTCCTCTTTTACATCATGGTTTCCAATGGTTATTAAATGCATCCTGGCCAGCCATTCTTTTAAATTAGCATCCCCATAAGATGCAATATCCTCCTGAATTCCCCCAAGAACCATTCCAGCTGTAATCTGCACTTAATATTGAATTTGAGAAATTCATTAGCTATGAACAGTATAAAACTTCCTTTATACATGCTTTCATTTCATTCATCCAAAACCACCATTGCCTTTGGCTGCAGCAAGTTTGGCCTCTTCCCAATAAAATCAATTGTTAACACACATACTGAAAAAAGTCCCATGCATTCAAAAAGGATTAGTTACACCTTGGACCCAGAGATTGTTGTGCTCTATCCTGCTGAATATCTTCTTAGGCTTTGGCAATGGCTTAAAATAAATAAATACCCTGTTTGTAATATACGTAGGTTGCTCTGAAAGTGATGCCTCCTATTTGTTTCCATGGAAACTACAAAGATACAAAGAACATGATAACAAAATTTGATGGAGCAAATTCTCAGATACAAAACACCATTTTTTCAGCATAGTCACCACCATATGCATTTTTAGGAGTGATGAGTAAGATCCTGCATGCTGCACTCATAAAAGTCTGCACCAGGGGAGGTGACCCACTGTTGCTGTCACTACTGCTGAAACACATCACCCACTGCCTCACTGTGCTCACATCCACTGTTTGGTCTCTATGAATGTTCAGCAAGCACTGATAAATGTCAGTGGGTGCAATTTTTTCTTCATGGAGGAATTTAGTGGCACCCCATTGCTTCATATCCACTTCTGTGTCAGACACCATTTGGTCAGGCTGCCTCCCTGCTGCCATCTGTCACACAGCAAAAAAATGTAACGGAATATTGGTGGGAAGGTTCAACCTCTACTGCCGTACCACCAACATCCACCTGTGACACTGTGGGCTAATATAGTAAAATAGGAAGCATTACTTTCAGAGCAGCCCTTGTACATACCACAGTACACATTCCACTTATTTCTTCACAAAATATGGGGATATTACAAAGAACTGACGTAACAGTGTAAGATAGGGTTATGGTTTAAGGTTCTAAAGTCATGCCTATGTAGATATTTAACAGAATGCAAATATTTAAATATTCTTTCCTCCAATAATAATATGAATATGTGGAAGCAGATCTGTTGTGGGTTTGTATACGTAGAACATAGAGAATAGTACTCCCTCTATATACACACATGCATATACATATACAGAAAAATAAAAACACACAAATATTCTCACTGCTTTTTGCGATTTTGTATTAACAGTTCAGGTTATGACAATGTATCCAGTAAAAGTAGGAAAACTAGTATTATGTCCTTCAAGAATTTTATCTAATTGTAATCCATTATATTCTCTTTGAGATCCCAACAAATAAGAGTATGAAAAGTCATTCTCAAAAGTCTTAAATCAGGAAGTAGACAAAGATAGACTGGCTTAAGCAATGTAGCATGCATTAACTATGTAATTCGTCACCACATATCTTAAATGTAATGAAATCTTCAAAAATGGCTTATACTTTTAAAGCTTTTTCCAATAAGGAATGCAACTGTGTACAGTATGATTACAGTAACATGAGTATATACAGAAATTCTACTGCCGTCCATTTTAAAGGATATGCAAATTCTGCAGTGGTATACCTTTCAATAATGACTGTGCATTAACAGAAACACTGAAAGCAATGATCATGGCAGCCTAGGACTCTTGGTAGTTAAAGTACCCAACACAGATGGGGATAGGATGCTTCAGCACTTGCTTTTGTGTATTTTGGAGTGAACGGACTTGGAAAATATACAGATTCCTCTGCATATTAAAAATGTTTATTTAAAATTTATTCATTAATTTGGATAGGCAGATCACTACAGTTTTCCATGAATGTAGTTTTTCTCACTCTTTAATTGTGTTTTATTAAATCTTTTCTTAACATCAGACAAAACAAGGGACAGAACCAGGGAGAGCAAGACTTTGCTAAATCAGAATTGCTCTTGAAGTTTAAGAGAATTCAACTGCATATGTGAAATACAGAGTACGTGTATCATGGGTTTGAAAGAGCTACTTCTCACAGTCCTTTTTTGTCCTTAGCATGGCTTTTCCTGGACATAAAGCTGGACCCAACCTGGGGCTGTACCCAAAGGTTAAGGTGTATTAATGTATTAATGCATTGTATAGCAGCCGTCTTTCAGAGATAAAGCAGCCTTAAGCTTCAGTTACTGGGAGCTGTGGGAGCTCAGTATCTCTTTTAAACCATTTTTGCTCAAGTGCTTCTATTTGAAAAAGTTGGATACAGATATAAAGGGAGATAGATATACAAAGAATATAAATTGGATACAGACATACGTATACAAAAAGGAACAGACAAAAGATCTGAATTATTTCTTATGTCTGCCAGCTTGTCCCCTCATCTTCATACCTCCCGTATCACCAGATCCTAAGGGGACATTACTTAGCCCAAGTTAATCTACAGTTGCATTCTAGCAATCATTACCATATATTCAGCATCTTTTTATCTCATCTGGGGAGATAACTGTCACCTTTTAAGGTATGTATTCTTAGATGTAACCACTATTAAAAACCTGAATTATCATTCAAATACAAGTAAAAACCAGGTGACTTCTCTATAGTGTATCTGATTACTCTTCCAGTTCACATTAATGTCTACTATGGACAATAGGTTAGATGGATATAAAGAATTTAAATGGATCATTCAAAAGACAAAATTCAATATTACATTTTTTAGTTTTTAACTGAAGTATTTTGGCTATATGGACAGTGGATTAAAGGCATTACTGGAATAGTGTTCCCTTGCACTTCTCACCTTCCTCCAAGCGATATAAATTCAGACTGATATTTCAGGCAGCAGTAATAAAAATATTGTTTGAACTAGTGTACCTCTATTTTGTTTTGTTATAACTGTGGAGCTTATGCACTTCACCTGCAAGCTAGAAATACAGTAAAGGGATAGGTTTAGCAGCTGCTTTCCCTGTTTAAAATGTCAGGCTCATATTTTCAACCATTGCCATCAATTCTAACACTAGCTGAACTATTTTTACTTCACAGGCTTAGGAAAAACATATCAAGATCAATTTTCCATGTTTGTTTTTTAGGAAGAGCATGAGAACTGTCGCCATTGTTTGCCAGCATGTGTTCTTGTATATGTTCAGATTACAGTGGCACCAACAATGGGCTTTACAATTCAAATTCACCGATTAATTCACCAATTTCTTAAATTCTTTCTAGACTATAATTTCAGGCACTTTTCCTCAGGAAAAAAAAATATTTTGAAAGAGGTTCAGTTATTTTTACTAGCTTACTGGTGTTTGAATTCTTTACTGAAAGTTTGATTTGCCACACGTGTTCCAGACAGAAAGGCTTGCGCAAGTATAATTATAACTGAACCCAATTTTATTAAAATATTGTTTGTCCTGGGATTATGAGCACAAGGTTTTCATTTTAATGACGAGCATTTTGGTTTCTTGTTTTATTTCTCTTTGTGATACAAATATTTAAACTGCTGGAATGCACAGCTGTTGCATATAGAGCATACATCAAATACTCATGCTGGTTAGACTAACGTGTCTGCCTTGATGAGGGTCCAGTGATAAACCCTTCCCACTTTAGAGAAAAATTCACGTATGCAGACAAGACCAAGGTAGTAGCTTTCTACAGAGCACCTGTGATCATCCTGACACATCCCTAAATCTCCAGCAGGCTCAAGATTTTCTTTTCCTGCTCCCTCTGAGACAGTGAGAACATGAGACAAAAACTGAAGACCGTCCCTTTCATGAAGTTATCTAGAAAACTTTTAGAAAAAGGTTTTCAAGAGGGAAACATCAAAACCATATTCTGTGCATGTTTAATTCTTAACATTTCTGGAACAAAAAAGGCCCAGTTCTGCAGGATTCTATGACAGCTTGTCTCGACAGACTGCTGCTTATACATGCTGACCTCTCATAGCTTTTCAGATTTCTTTTCAACTTTAACTCTCCATTGGTAAAACAGGATTTTCAGCATCTTGCCACAGGGTCTCTGAAATGGCAGCTGCTCTTTGCAATGCATACCAAGATGATACTGCCCGAGAAGCTGCTATGATGTTTGGTATGGGTTTGAGACTAATATATTCAGGCAGCAAAAAAAATATTCCTAGCACTAGATATAAGTTCCATTGTTCTAATACTTGTGGTCTACCTTAAGTGAAAAAAGAAAAGAGACTTTCACTTCTTTGTTTGGGATTAATCTAAATAACACTTCATTATTCTCAGATCTGACCACATCTCATTTTACTAAGTCATTAATGCACATCAGTCCTGGTAGGACACTGAAGAAAACTGTTAATTAACCTAATTCCATTCTGATGACAGGACATCTACAGCTCCTCTCGGTTTCCCTGACTCAGTTTATAGACTGCAACACTGTCTTATTTCAGGCCTGCCTACCTTTACTTCCTTAAAAAAAGGGAAAAATGAAAAAAAGGGAATGCACTGTCATTATCAAGATTTTTTGAAATTCTACTTCAGACCTGACTTCCTCTGACTCAGGGCTTTGACTGGCTGCCTGCCACTAAGGGAAAAAGGACGATACTGTTTTCCCCACTCCTCTGGATACATGCAATTATTCTTTGAAGACTGCCACAGCTTAGGCTGGAAACTGGGGCAGGAAGAGGTTTCCTCATAGAGCCAGGAAAACTCTGTTTCCTGGTTTGTTTGACTTGCCCTTGTGGTTAGACGTAAAACACTTGTGGCCAGATACGAAAGGGGGAGGAAATAAAGGTCAGACTGTGAAACACTGCACCTTGAGAGGCAGTGAGGGTGGAAAAAAATGCCTCCTGTAGTACAGTCACATTCTGCTCTATGGGAATAGCATGGCACTTTTGCAAAGCCCATTGCATTGTGGAAATCCAGGACCAACATGTAGTGCTATCTTCCCATGACACCGTAATGCTCAGAGGCTTTTGCCTTACATACAGAAATGCTGGGAGAGAAAGCATTTTGTGGTGGCTGGTGCAGCAGAGACAGGCTTTTCCTGTGGTTGCTTCTGGTCTATTACATCAATTACATGGTTGTCTGTGTTTGCAGGAATCAGACTCAATGATCCATGAACTGTCATCCATTCCTGTGGGGAATAATCGAGGATAGCAGGAACTGCTATTTTATAGAATTTGGGATTCTTGTCCTGTTTCCCCTGTGTGCTAAAAGAGTTGCTATGAATTCTTTAGCTTATCCCAAGCTTTCAAAGGTGTTAAAAGGTTTGTGGGACTTGCAGATCTGTCTGGAACTCAGAATTATTAGAAAATAGTAGGAGAAAGCCTAGATGAAAGAACAAAGGGCTGCAAGCCAGAATCTGTCCTTTGCCAGATGGTCATTTAATAATACTTTGCACAGATATAGCATTAGGAATTTGTACTTTGGCCTCTGAAGTGGATACACATCATTAATACTGTTTTACAAATGGGGAAGCGGAGGATTAAAATGGTACGTTCAGTGCCTACAATGAGGCTAAATGTATGTGTGAGTAATGCCAAGAATTTTTACACATAGATTATGCAGAAAAGGTATTAGTGGCCATAATGCATTCACAGAGATGTTTAGAATAAACTGAGTTCAAAGAAAGCACAAATATGTCTCAGCAGAAACATTTGTTTCTGCCCATGCTTCAAGCAGCCATTAGCTTCTTTTGTCCATATTTCAAGACAGGAAGAACAAACAAGTCCATGACCATACTACCCAGGGCTTAGAATTAAGATAATGAATTCAGCTTTCCTTAAATCTTACTGTGTAGGTCTAAGAAAGGGACCGATGTGCATGAATGATTTTCTCCTTTTCTAATTATCAGGACAGACTAGGCTAATATCTGCCCTAAAAAACAAACATCTTCAGTCTCCAATCTGCATCTCTTCCATAGTGATATCTCAGTAGACTCCAGAATGTCATTGTCTTTTGGTAGTGAATATGATTTTGAAAGCATACAGACCAACACCTTTAAAGAAGCACTCAGTAAGACAACTCACCAGGAATACTGCAAAATCTCTAAATCCAAACTGTTCTTCACTTTAGCTCCTTTGTGCTTGATATGATTTGTCTCTCAGCATTCAAGTACAATTTGGTGCTTTAATAAGGATTTAGGGCAGTGTTTCTGAACCAAAGAAGGACAACGCAGACAGACAGTGAAAAGAAATCGAGGTGACATGAAACACTGTAAATTTTATTATATTATAAAGCAAAGGAAGAGCTTTTTTTTTTTTTTTTTCCCCAATTCCTCACACATTCCCTTGCCATTCAAGGTCAAATACAATCTGTTAATCTCTCCAAACAGACACATGAACGTAAGAGCATATATCCTTCTTGTGAGTACAGACATACTCTTCATTCTTACATTTACAGTAAATGGAAAAGAGTCACAAAATTGATTAAGAAATTTCCAAGTTGAAAAGCTAGGAATGAATACTGTTGTAATTCATGTTTTAAGAACAAAAAGCCAGGAAATATGTAATCTGGAAACTGCTGCTGAAAATGAGGAGTTAGCAGAAAAGACTTATTTTCTTTGAGAAAACAAGCTCAACATGTTTGAGAGAAAAATTTTACATAACAATATATAGAAATGATCATCACACTTTTTTAAAATGCAGTTTGAAAATAGTGATGCTTTAAGCAATGTATGTATAGAAAAGCACCAGTAGGTACTGCTCTGTAACTCATTTTTACAGTAATGGGTACCTCCTAAATACTTGCCCTGATATCAGATGGGACAGAATTAATTTTCTTCCTAGTATCTGGTATGGTGCTGTGTTTTGAATTTACAATGAGAAAAATGCTGAAAACACACTGATCGTTGCTGAGCAGTGCTTAACACAAAGCCAAAGACTTTTCTGCTTCTCATACTGCCTTGCCAGCAAAGAGCTGGGGTGCGTAATGAGCTGGGTGGGGACAGAACCAGGACGACTGACTCAAACTGGCCAAAGGGATACCTCATACCATATGCTGTCATGTGGAATAATAGAAGTGGGGGAGTTGGCCAGGGAGGCTGCCTCTGTTTGGGGACTGGATGGGCATCAGTTGACTGGTGGTGAGCAACTGTATCTTCTTTTATCATTATTATTATCCCATCCTTTTCTATCCTATTAAACTGTATCTCAACCCACAAGTCTAATCTTCTTCGCCCTCTTCCCATTGGAAGGGAGTGAGCAAGAGAAGAGAAAGCCCTGCTAGAGGATTAGGACCAGAGGTATTATAGGAGCATAGAGGTAAACTTCCCACCATATCATCACAAATAACATTCTTTTACTGCTGAATCAGAGGAAATGCCTCGGGTGTGCAGTGGCACAATGGCTTTGTTTAACACAAACTACTTAGGATTATACACAGAAAAATACGGTATCATATAGAGTTTGGCATCTGTTTTTGCAGCTGTCACACCAGCCCTGAAAGGGAGCATTTGGAGCAGCAAAAGAGGCCAAAGGGGACTATATTCCACACAATCATCACCAGGAAAACAGGGTGCCAAGTGGGTATTTGAGTCAAATTTATAAGCCAACGTGCTTTAGAGCAGTGTTTCTATTTTTAGCATGCAGAGATGAGCCAAGAAACACTAGAGTCATGCATTGCAGATTACAGATGCAGTATTAGCTTAAGTTTCTCCCTCGTGTTCCTAAATATTTGAGCTTGGAGCCTATGCTCAGCTTTGAGGTAAGTGACTGCAGCTTCATTTAGAAAAAGAATAAAATGGAAATTGCTTACAACAATTCCAAATCAGTGCTTTTTAAGAAAGTACCATTCCCTGTCAGAGACTGCTTAGCAATTTATAAATTATTTTGGCAGGAAGTAATGATTAAGTGATCCAGGTCTTCACTTAAATAAAATGAGCCCTCCATTTAGTTCAATGTTTCATTATGCAAATTCATAAGAGACTACTAAAATTATGTTTTCCTGCCCAAGACAAGGCAAAACCTGACTCATGTCCTACAGGAATCTATTGAATAAATTTTAGAACTGTAGAAACCCAAGTGCTATTCTTCCAAATACTCCTTCTTTTAGAAATTCAGTATTTTTTAAATCTGAGATTTTTGAGAAGTAGTAGAATTATCTAGATTTTTGCATGGATTTTTTTTTGCTTCTGATTAGAAATTCTTAATCACATTCATAGTCATATATACAGAACCATTAGTGTCACCAATTTGATCAGCCTTTATTTAATTAATTTATCTAGATATTAAACTTTTTACATTGCAAATTTTTATTGTGTTTTCAATAAAATGCGTGTCTGTTAAACTAAAAAAAAAAAACAACATATAACACTATAACACTGAATAAATACATGCTAATGTACTATTATATTTGCCCCAAGTTGTGAAGTTTTGATCATCCCTTTCATTTATGACTTTATCCAAAGTTCTAAGAAATTCGTGTGCACAAAGCTGCAACATCAGTGGAATATCTTCACATTAAAACCATGCAGGAAAGCAGCTAACTTCCTGGTGCCGTTTGCCTGTGTCATTGATTGCTTACCAGGGCTTCCAGAAAAGTCACATTTATGAAATCTTTCTTTCTCATAACAGAACTTTTTAATAGTGCAAAATGATGGGTACAAACAATCATTATGCTCTCTTGCATCTTAATTCATACTAAAATGAAGCTGGAAACTTTGGTCTGACTTAAATGTTATGGCATGTTATACCAGGTTAAAATAGTGTATAAACCCTACTCTGACTTCTGTTTAAGCTGTTACATCCCCAGCCTCGACCCTTACTCTCTTGATCCTTGGTTTCCAAGCACATTGCTCTTCCAAGGTCACATCATGTTCATACAAATACATCAGCAAGGCAGAGGAACTTGGTTTGGTCTTTACACTCTGAAAACAGGCTTGCCTGCAGCAATTCTATTTCAAGTATCCTCATTCCCAGGTCAGTACAGCCTATTTTTGTTGTGAATTTTCCCTGCCACACATATTTACCCTTGGACAACACCTAGTTCTCAACCTCACCAGTATTCATCTGCTACTTCGCAAGTTGTCAAATGACTACTCAGGCGCTAAAAAACCCAACCAAGTCTCTCTAGAGTCTTAATTTAAGTGTTAGCAGGGAGCTGAAAATTAGCAGTAGCGTTCCTGCCTGCAGCTATGAAAAAATAGCAAGAACTGACACTTTAATGATTGCTAAGAAAGGCTGGATAGCAAGTTTGCTAGTTGCTCTCCATTCCACCTTCACTGCCAACACTGGATGCGTAAGAACTGAACCTACATTCCTGCAATTTCTCTCTTGAGGGTAGGAACCTGAGCTACAAATGCAATTTTGGACAATAAATGGCTTTGTCAAGTAAGTCGGTGAGGGCCAGCAATCTGCTCAGGAAGCACTCTAGAATATTCCCCACACTTCTCATTACACTGTGGAAAGTTTTACACACTGCTGTTTCGGAGTGCAGTTGTCCACAAAGCTTGTTCTTGGAAATTCCAGCTCAGTTAACTTCAGGGCTCAGTTACAGCACCCACTGTTTGTAATTTCTACTTCCACAATCCATCTGAAAGTAGAGTATATGTTTCTTGAAGCTGATGATTTCTGCTTGGGCACTCATTTGCAGTCCTGTGTTCTCAGGTCTTTGAGAACTTACTGCCGCAGTGATGCTGACTTAACAGATGTATTAAACCAGATGTGCATGCTTTTCTCTTTCAAATTTCTTCCCTCACACTTGGAAGAGGGCTGCTTACCTGTCAGGCCAACAGCCAGTTCACAACCTGAAGACAGTGCCTTCTAACCTTAATCTGGAAAAGGCTTCTGTGACCACCTGATAAAATTGGCTGCAAAAACAAATACCAGAAATGCTTCAAGTGTCACATTCATTAATAGAACAGTTCAGTTGGAAGAGACCAATTCAGGGCTAAACAAATTTTAAGGCTTGCTATAGAAGGCATTGTCCAAATGCCTCTGGAACACAGACATGGAGCATCAACCACCTCACTAGGAAGCCTGTTCCAGTTTACTAAACTGCGGAAGGACCTAACACTCACCCTCCACCACTATTTGCCTCGTCTGCTGTTTGCTACCAGAATACCAGCCAAGACCTGCTCATGTTGTACTCAAGGTGCAGCTGTATGCAACCACAGAGCAACCACAGCTCCTCAGAGACTGAATCCTACCTGTGTGCTGTCACCACTGAGCAACACCACTCTGCTGCATGTTCACCGTGAAGATTTATTAGTTTGAGGACCTACATCCCACAACTCACTGTTGTAGCTTTCTTTCTTCTCCCTCTTTCCAAGTCACCTCAAATCCCAGGATCCTTGATACTATGACATAACTTATTAGTGGCACAGCAGCATCTTGCCAGCAGACAGAATGGGTCCCAGTCTGCTTTTGTGTTGAAAGCCTGTCATTGAGGTAACAGATTTTGATAGATTGCTTTACCTCCAGTCTCTCCTAAATTGCTGCTGGCCATGGCCAGTACCCAGCCAGGACCCACAGCTGGCTTCCAGGTGTTATTATATTCCTCTGTTGGCTATGTGGCCAGGTGCAGGTTACAATTAGCTGCACAGGGAATGATCTGCTGGCCAGAGAGGCTCCAAACATGTTGAACATTGCCATGACAGTCATGGCTTGGTTTGGCCTGTTGCACACAGGCTAAAAATAAAATTACAGCAGTAGACATTGGGAAAAGCACTTAAATTCAGACAAAAATCTCTAGTGACAAGCATTAAAATATCACATAAAAAAAGTAGTTTAGGACATCACAGGTCCAGCTGAACTCTGAGCCCAGGAGCACGTTCTGGTTCGTGGCTCTGGTGATGCACCTGGGCTGCATGTCAGCCCATGGCCCAGGGTGCAGGTATGACAGGGACAGTCACGGTGTGCCCCTGCAGGTCTGAAGGCTCAGGCTCCAGGCAGGGCAATGAGCACATCCCTCCTGCAGTTTGGGCAGAGTGAGACGTAGAATGGAATGCAGGAAGCAAAGAGAGCTGAAGAATTCATGTCTTCTTTATAAATAGCTTTCTCTACATGATCTTTGATATTTTTAAGCATGGTGTGAAGTTTACAACAACAGAAGAGACGCTAGAGATGTTTAGGAGATACTAGAGAGCTACTGAATTTGGTGGAAAATGGGCAACTTAGAGCTAAAATGAGCAACAACCGTCAAAATATGAGGCATTTGAGAGGTATTGAATTAAGTGCCTAAAGCAGTTTATGAACAGAGTCACAGATGATGGTTCACAGTTCACCTATAAAACCGTAACCAGTTTTGGAAAAAAAGATTAATTTCATAGAACATCGTAGAAATGTACTGTTCTACTGTGAGATTCTTTCAAAAACTAAATGTATTTGTATTGCCTAATACAAATAATACAAAATAATACTGGAATGAGTAATCGCTATATGGAGTTTAGCTGTGCAACCCTCCCTTTAATTGTCTGTTCCCTACTGCTGACTGTTTCAGTGATACAAGAACAAATATCAGAGAATAAGTAAAGTGAATGTAAGAAACTACTTAATATATGACTAGGCTGCACTTTATAGATGATATCTCAGACAATTCAATAGTTACATAGCCAAGAGTCTCACAGTAATTCTGAAATTGCTTTAGGTGGAGGTTCTCTCTCCTATGCCTAATTCTGACTGAAGTTACAGCACCTCACTGGTAACATAACAGGCACTGATAGTATCTTAAAGACAAAGAAGAGCTTCCTCTCTGAAGCACTGCAAAACTGAGTCATGTATAGTAATGTCTGTCTTTAAAATATGTGAACACATTTCAAAAAAGAAATCATTACCGTGTCTAAAGAAAACAAATTCTGCCCTCTTCCTCAGTGTGCAGCTTCCAGGAAAGCAGTAGGATTCTGAGTACATACGCGTCTTACTCTTGTCTTCCCTCCATATATCACATAGCACCTGAACACGCTGAGCATAGAGGAATGGCTACAAGTACACGCATTGGAAGCAGGAGGTCTTCTGTTTACTATGATATGCCATGTGCCATTTCTGTGTACACTTTAATGTATGTATTTAAGGGACCCTACTTCCACAACAATTTATACCTAGCTAGTGATAATGTAATCTAAAAATAAAACCAAGAATTTAACAGTGCTTAAAAGCCACAAACTGCTCATTAACCTTGCTACAGACATATTTAACGACCTCTGTCCTCAACTAATTTGATCTCCTGAATAAGAGAAGCTGAAGAGAGTTTCATCCAGCAATCAACTGAGACGTCTCCATTTTTTCCCCTGGGAGCTGTTTTCTCCTTGTAAGTACAGATATTGAACTCATATTGAACTCAGATTTCATACCATTTTACAAACTGCAGCTCTCACAGCGCCTCATCTTTAACACATGATGGGCACGAGAACCACAGTTTGTCCACCATTAAGCAATAAGACAGCAGTACAAATGGTGGATTCCTGAAGCTGCATCCTAAAGCTACCTGAAATAGCCCAAATAACAATCTTATGACCCTGTTTATGAAAGGTAACATATTCAGACGTTATTAGATGTATCAGATAGAGTTTGAAAATCAGAATCACTTAGGGTAGAATGCTGCAGAAACTGAAAGCAAAAGGCTGAAGTGTGAGCATTCAGATAGTAAAATATATTAAGGATAAAGGATAAAATAAATACACTGTTATTGTTGGTAACGAGAGGAAGAAACCTTCCTTTCATACCATAGGGAAGTTTTACACATGGCACTAAAAAAACATGGTTTAGTGGTAGGACTTGGTAGGTCAGGTTGGACTTGATGATCTTGAAGGTCTTCTACATCTTAGATGATGCTACGATTCTATATCCAGACCACTACAGATTTGATCTATATGGCATCTATCCTTTCAGAAGTAGCTTTAAGAGGGCTCCGATTATTGATACAAAGAAAAGATGGACAACAAAAGCCTTCTCTTAGTTGCTGAAGAGCACATTTTGTTATTAGTACTCTAATTACACTCTTAATTTGATTTATGTACAAGTGAAACTCAGAGTCATGTTCTCATTAAAGCGCACATATTCCTATACTCTTTAGGTAAATAGCCAATTTTATATGGCTAGAAAATAGATTAATTGGATTAATTTTAATAACATTTCATTTAGAAGGCTAAGAGAAAAATAAATGAGACCAGTTAAGTAGATAATGGTGTAACCATTTTCTGCATTCACTGCTACATTACAGAGCTTCAGTGGAATTCAATCAACTCCCCTTTTAAAAAGACTGCATGGCATGGACTGTGACCACACATAGCAAGAGAAAAGAAGGCTTCCTCCCTGCAATGACCCAGCTACAGGGCAATGCCTTAGGTCCAGTGGACTGCTGTCTAATCTTCACTGAGGCTGCTCCATTCTCCCTCCTTCCCCCTACCCAGACCTGACCAATTATACAAGTGTAATTGAGCTCACTGGCACTACTTCCTTTTCTGGTAATATTAATTTTAAAATTAAAATTCTTTTTTTTTTTCCTCTGCCCATTTTAAAGTTTACTTTGCATATAGGTTTTTATTCTCACAAAAATCATTGAAAACATCTTATAATTTTTTATTATTTTGGTTCTGAAAATTTTCAGGAACTCGAGATTTGTTTTGTAATTTCCAGTTTCTCAATTTATCTTATTGAACATTTTCCTTATCATTTTCTGTACCTTGCTTCAGGACACAACATGGACTGACAATGTAAACAAGGTGTGCTGTAATCAAAAACCAAAGACAGATATGCAGTTAAGGCAGTACATCTTAAAAATTTTCATGTTAAACACTTAAAGAAAATTTAAGTTTGGAACAGCTTGAAAGATGTTTTCTTGTAAAATATAAGCCCAAAGATTTTGTTACATTTCAAGTCAAGGATATAAATGTTTCCTGGAGTTGAATGTCCTGAGTCTGTTGAAACCGAGTTTTTGTGGCCCTGGATATTTATTTTGTCCATCATAAGGACTCTTTTGATTGTAATGTCAATTACAATCACATTTTCAAATAGGAGAAAATACCACAGAAAGAGAAAGTATAAGTTTCAGCCAGTCCTGCTTGCTATGACATCACGGTTATTGTGTTAAAACTAATTTCTCTGGCTCCTGCCTAGCAGGATCAGTTTAAGTAGCATGTCAAATATGCTCTCAGTTGCCTCAATAAAGACTTTTCATCCTAACTCGATTTTTCCTCTCATGGGTGTTGCACATTGACTATTGCAATGATTCCCCTGCAGTTATTTAATTAGAACCTAATCTTACCTTCTCATATAGAGATATAGAGCAAGGCTTTCTGCACAGGTAGTCATAAACTATGACCAACTACTGGCAGCAGCGCTGTCTGAGCAGTTTTGCCGTCCACTTCCCCACACCTCTTCTGCCATTACCTCCTTGATATACCATCATCAGCTGCCCAGCAGATGTGTAACAAAACCAGTTCGTGGTTGGGGTCACCTCACAGCCAGCAGCCACAGCAGGGAGCAGGGCACAGGTAAGTGCCGGTGCTGCAGCACACATTGAAACAGGAACTTGAGGGGTCAGTCTTTTTTATAGTGAGCCAGGAAAGGAGAATACAGCCAAGAACAATTACTTTCAGAAAGTTAACATTAACACTAGGACGTCGTGAGGCTGTTAAGTGTTCACCTGGAACAAGTCTCCATTAGAAGTATTTGGCCAGGTAGCTCTTATTGTCATCAGCCTGCTCAAATGAAACATGTTTCACACCTCCAAAACTAAGAAGAAAGTATCACAGGTGAAGTTCAGACATTTCCTTCCCTGCGATTTTCTTTCATAGCATTCAGTGGAACCAGAATCTGTGCAAGAAGTTCAGAATAGACTCTATTACTGATAATTGAGCTTAGAGTTACATTTAATAAAAAAATACTACTCTCTAAACTTATTCTTTCACTTCGAGAGAAAAGAAAGCACCCTGAGAGAGATCCCTCCAAGTATCTACAAGGCTGCCTCTAATACAGAGGGGAAATACATACTTTTCCTCACACTGCCTTGGTGATTTCCAGTTTTGCTTCTGTTACTCTTTTTAAAATGTAGATTGACATTATATTAATGGACCCAATCTTTCTTAGCATCTTTTAGGCTTCAAATTCACATTCTGCAAATCCCAAAAAGTATGCTGGATATTTTACTGGAGCAGAAAGGTTCATATTTCCTTGGGATTTTGCCTCCTGCTCCTCATTGGGATCATGTGTGCTAAGTATGTGTAACAGCTAGAGAGGATCTAAGTAAAAGTGCAGGATCATTCAGAAAGCTAATACAGATATAGAACATACATAACTTCCTTTCCACTATTAAAGCACTGAAAGCATTTTCCTATAAGCAATATTCATGGGAACATCTTCAAATATAAAACTGCATGCCAAGTCCAAGTTTACAGGCATCTCTGGAAACAAGGTAGAATTATCAGTCAACATTTTGTACTGATGCAACACATAAGTTGTAGCAAAGTGAAGCAGTTGTCCATCACTCTAACATTGTCATCTGATTTCTGCTACTAGGTGGAGATTTGAGTATCAAATGTAGGAAAAGAAGTATGAGCTATATTACTGATTTGAGATAAATAAGACAATGCACTCACATGTCATAATGGAGCACTTTCTGTGCATCAGCCTGTCTGGCACAAGCCCTGCTGAAGTATTAAGTTGGAGATATGGTCCCAGCTGAAGTGAAAAATTATGTGGAAAGATGAATGATCTTAGGGAGGATTGGAGTGAAAAGAGCACGACCATTTCAATGAGAGAGACTATATATAGTACTTAGGGACCCTAACAAACTAAGTTGAGGAATACAGTCAGGAATGGGGCCCAAACCTGCTATTTACTGAAATTCAGGTGGTAAAGAGGGTCCGGAAAAGGGAGCAGAGTCAATATAAGCAAGGGTAGC
Organism: Numida meleagris; assembly: GCF_002078875.1. Lineage (NCBI taxonomy): Eukaryota > Metazoa > Chordata > Aves > Galliformes > Numididae > Numida > Numida meleagris. The sequence goes on along the minus strand of NC_034410.1, from coordinate 109,387,917 downwards.
AGCAATGAGATCTATCTTGAGGCCTGCAGAAAGCAAGACAAGGATGAAGCAGCCAGTGGTGTTCAGAAGAAGCAGGTCAGAGCAGATTTCCAAGCAGCCTGCGGGTTCCTAGAGCATCTTGTACACATATGAGCTGAATGTCTGTACCACATGGCTTTGGGCACAGCCTCTCCAGAGAGCTCAGAAGTCAGTAAACTGGAGAGTGATTGCCCTCAGCTAAGCAACAGCTAATTACAGAGACCATTCAAGGCATTCATTGGCATATGTACCAAAGTTATTCATCTTTTTTTTTTTTTTTTTTAAGTTGCTTGTAACAGCTTTACAGTTTTCCCAGGCCAATCCTAAATCTTTTAGAATTCCAAGAAGGGAGAGACACAAAACATCACAACTTCCCCAAATTCTATTACCTCCAAAAGAACAAGTGTAGTTTTGTCTCAGTGCAATCAGCAATCTTGTCATTTTTGTACTCTCATGCTTTATTGTATAATCCATTTGTGAGTCAGCACAATTCTGAATAGTCTCTAAAGAGAAACCAAGTAAACATCTGATTTAAAAGTTTCTACTGTAAGCATCCTCCTGTACTATTTTTTATACACAAGTGGAAATTGATTTTATCATATCCTAAAACCTAGCACAAGTTTTTGTGCATGATCTCTTAGGAAAATATCGTGGACAGCAATAATCTGGTGCTGGGCATATTTCCTAGAACTCTAAATTGGTGGCAAACATTGACAAGCAACACTTGAAATACAGCATGAAAATGATAGATTGAAAAGAAGCCTTCTCCTCTTTCACAAAATACTAAATGAAGTCTCTTGGAGAATAGATTCATTGATCTTCCCATACTGTTTTCTCCTGACATATTTTTTTCTTTTCTCCGTGACTCTTTTTTCATCTCACACTTGAAACTTTTACCTGAGTAACATAGCGGTGACACCAGACAGACTGAGATTCCCTTTCCGTCCACAAGGATTTTTTAATCTTTTCATTTAGCTTGGAGGGCAGAAAAAAGCAGACACCATTTTGTGATCAAGTATTGTCTACTTACTGGCCATTTTTGACTCTGGAAACTTGTGCCCTCAGCTGAGCCAGTTTTGTTTTGTATCTTCATGCTGCTTGGTGTGCTGCGTTTATTCAGAGCACTCTACCTCTGAAAGAAGCCAGCAGGCTTGTCTGAGTGTGACTGCTCACCAGCACCCACATGTTCTGCACCCCATAGCCCTAAGCACGTGCTTTACCAACAAAAGAACTGCCTATTACTCAGATTTAAACAACAAACAAAATCAATATAATCTGTGTGGGAGGCTTCATGACTTTCATGCTATGGTTATGCTTGACTTTCGTTTTCCATACTCCCACTCTGCTACTTAGTCACGTATAATACTACTGTTTCAGCAATCCCTGTTTTAACCCCTACTGAACCCCCTATTTTAGAGGTTACAGCTATCTGTGGAACATATGCAGGCTTTGGGATGAGTCTTAGACTTCCATTCACTGTGTCACTGTGGGCAGGACTGCTTGCATGGCCCTGGCTTCTCCTACAGAAAAGTGTAAGGATAAATACTTCACTACTGTGGAGGCTGGAAGAGAAAAAGGTCCTTAATAATGGAAATATATTAAAAATGGAAAAGTTGCCAAATCCAACTGTGAATCCAAGCAATCTATCCCAGGCATGTTTCTGGAAGATATATTAATTACTTTGTGGTAATTATTTCAGTCCTTGTAGAATGTGGAAACACAAATTTAGGCATTTCGGAAAGCATAGCATTGAAAGTCCTTATCTCCTTTTAAGGTTTCATGATCAGGTGGAGGCACCTGGATTTAAATATGTTTCATCCCCTGGAAAGAGGCATATGTGATTGCATTTTCCACAGGTACAAGTGACTGAGCAGAGAAATTAACAGCTTCTACACTCTACAGAGAAAGTTAGTCCTGAAGTGTGCATGGTCCATTTTTAAGACTTTGAAATAAAATATTCCACAGCAGGAATAAAGAAAAAGACAGAAAAAGAGAATGGGAAAATAGAGAAAAAAGAGAAATAAATGGGGTTCCTGTGTGTACATTTTGAAGACTATTATTTGCTTGTCAAGTCATGGAGAAAACACACAAATTCAGAACAAGAAATGTTCTAAATTGATTTTCCTAGTACATTGCTGCATGTGTTTCTATTTGAGCTATCCTCACTCTCACAGTTTGCATTTCACGTCTTATGGGAGATCTTCTTCCTAATCTGCAAAGTTACCGATTAATCAAACAAAAAAATCATGTAAATATATTTTGTACTCAAAATCAGAGTTCCTTTCTACTCTGCAGTAACTATTTCCTGATCATGTTTTTTCTGTGGTTAGTAATGATTTATTTCCTACATTCTTGTCCTTTTCAGAAACAAGATGCTTCTTTTACTCGTATCTTACAAATAAAACTTTCACTTCTTGTAAAAGAGCTTAACTGGGAAAATCTCATTTTAAGAAGTTAGTTTGAACAGGAGCCCTCTCTCTTACAAGAAAACTATTGGCTCATCCCAGCTGGAAAGCAGATAACACACGTTCGGAAAACTCCTTTTTTTTGGTGAGGGGGAGTTAGGTGGTGGAGGGCAAGGAGGAAGCAGAGAGAATGATTTCTGAAAACAGGGCTCTGCAAACACTAGGTGAAAGAACTACTGTAGTCCTGAAACATTTAGCAAATGGGAGAATCAGCTTCCTGACAAATTATTTTATAATAGATTCAATGGAAGCATTTAAAGAATACATTACACCACCTTAATTAGAGGGGTTGCCATATAAAATATATATCCATCCATTGTAGTAAAACTTCATCTTTCAGTATTGATCTAGTGTTGCAAGGTAAATAAGTTTGAATAAGAGGTCTGAGATTTTCTGTTCTCTGTTGTGTGAATATCCTCTCATACTGACAGAATCTGGGATGCATTTTATCACTTCTTCAAAAACATGATAATAGAACTATCCTCCAAACTGATTGTATAAAACAGAAAATAGTACCAACAGCCTGGCATCAGATCATATGGATGGCAGGGTTGGGATAGGTCACAGGTCCCTGACATACCAGTCCAGGCTGGTATCTTCTGACCTCTCATGCCACATTTATTTACACCACTTTTCATTCTCTGCTTATTAACTGAGTTACAGAATCCACATCAAAGGCTGAGGCCCATAAACATGATATACATTTTTAAATAAGAAATGTTGAAACTCTTCATTTTAGTTACCTATGATCATGCAGCTTCCACAAGCTTGCTCTTCTTTCTGATCATGAACTTTCATGAACTGCTTTCATTCATTAAGTTAACAATCATCCATCTAAGGCTAGGGAAGTCAATGATGGCACTCATGATAACAAAGAAATCGATAGAGCTGTAAATAAGCTCTGCTACAGTGCCTAACAATTTTAAGTAATTCATTAGCTAGAAACATAGAATGCCAGTCAAGGAAAAGCACAATCTTTCTACACTGGTTTCTACATTTTTTCTGTAGTTGTACCCATCACCTGCTACTTACGGGTCAGAAAAGGGAATTCTATGGACTCTCTAAAGCCAATGGATGCATTGCCATTCATAATGTACATAATGATTTTGCTGAATAGACAGAAGGATAATCAGTGTATTTCCACCCAGCCACAGAAACTTCTGTTTCTTTTCTGTTCTGCATTTTGGATCAAACCCCTTTTTCAAACACCCAGTTTTGTAAAAGACTCCACAAAGAAAAGTGTAAGTCATTTTAATAAATTCCAATCACATTTTGCCCTATGGAAGGACAGTCAAAGTGTTCAGGCCATGTGTAATTTACACCTCTAGTATCAGAAGATGAAACATCATAACGTGAAAGGACAAGATCCCCCCCAGAAAGAGCTTTGGGAACTAAAACTGGTACTCAAGATGTGCTAAAACAGAGTCCTTGAATTTGAAGCCTTTTAGAAAGGCAGCAAGCAGAAAGGGGATTAAACAATCTCACTTGGGCTTCCCTGGGTAGGAGGTGACTCAAGTACTGTACAGTTAATAAGGTCAAATACATGGGCCACAGACTGCACTTCCCATTTTTCCTTAGGAAGAGCAAAATACACTATGGGGTAGCAAAAGACTGTGTCAAGAGACAGAATAAGAAAGGAAAAGCTATGGCATTTTGAGGTCTTCTTCCAAGTTTCTGGGCAAAGAAGCACTGTAAGCTATTTCTTATCCCATTTAATATATTCAGCTAATTTGATCAAGAAGCAGAATGTTGGAAAGCTTCTACAGACACATTAGCATGGAATAACACCTAATTGCCAAAATATATATACTGTGGTTTAAATTGATATGACTTTTTCTTCCCGCAATATGAGTTTACAGCTCATGCATTTTTGCAGAACAAGTTGGAATTTATGGGGTTCAATAAATGAAGTGAAAAAACATGAGGTACTAGAAATCTTGATAAACTTGATATGTTTCTCAGAAGACTATGAAAGAGCTGGATGTGATTGTTTGCCAAGAAGCAGAGGAAAAGATCTCTAGGCTAAATCTTTCTGGATCATAGATGACATCTGACCAATGGGAAACAAATCCTTCACAGTTTAGCAGGTACCAAAGCCTAGATAGCTTCACCAGGGCACCACATATTAACACACATTTGACAGCTTTGCTGACAGGAGCTCTAACTATTCAATCATATAGGAATTTTGGGCTTAGCCTCCCAGGTAGACATATAAATATTTTCTGAGAAGTAAGATAACCTAAAACTTCTATGCAGAGTGCATATATAATTTGTTCCCCCACTCCTCTCTACATACAGTATAAAGAGATCTGAAAATAGCCAAGTATTTTCAGTCTGAGACTGAACACACAAACACATCTTTCACACATGAAGCACAGACCACCAGTATTAATTTAAGCCTGAAGTTCTCAGTGTTCACAGTTGCCTCAGCTTCATCTAGAGTCAAAGAGCTCAACATTCTGACATAAATCAGCAAATGAATCAGGCCAAGATGGCCAGTCAGCCAAATACTAAAATAGACAGCAGATACCTGCCCAGTGTAGCCGGCCACATGATGCACTTTATGTCCTAACATGGGGCTCATTTGGGGAGTCATTAAAGGAGAAAGCCTTAACTTGAAGAATGCTGTAGTCCTAGCTACCTACAAAAGCTTTAACCTCAGTACCCAGGTGTCCCTGTTAAATGGCACTGACTTCATAAGGGTTGATAAGAATATTCATAGAATCAAGAATATATCTCTCAATGATTCATGCTGCCTATCCTCAATTACCCATTTCCAGCACCACTACTACATTAAATATGTGAAAATGTGTGCTCCTCATTACCTTCAGTACTGTCCTTTATTCTATTTATAGGCAAAAATCTGAATCTTAACTACTTAGCAATTTCTGGGAAGATTTGTCATAATTTTAGTCACTAAAATCTTGATCAGAGTTTAGAAAAAAAGAAGCAGTTTATCCTACTGGAAAATCATTCTACAGCAAGCAAGAAAGTTGAAAAACCTGCTGTAAGCTTATAAAATAAACTTTTAAGAACCAGTGTGAAGCAGCATCTAGCACCCCAGACCTAGACTGTGGTGACAGTGTAGTGACAGAAATTCTTGGGCAAATTTCATCATCACTAATACAACAAAATGTAAAGTATGCACCATTTCACAATTCCTCTCACCCATTAGTACACATGGCTTATGCAATGTGTCTCACTTACTTGAGAATTATCAAGTTGAAATTGCTGAGCCATACTTATGCCTTGAAAAATTGCTCTAGTTTGGGAGATATAACCTGTGATTACTAAATGTTACGCCTGGCAGGACGGCTGCCAGATAACAAACATTTTATTGCTGTGGCACAAGATTGTAGCATAGTCCTGCACTGCAGACAACCTTTGGAGACTGACATGACACTCCAGGAACACTTCTGTCCCTGCATCCCCTTCCCAGCATCCCTGAATCTTCCTTCTGGCTCAGCAATTGGCTTAGAGAGCACAAAAAGGTCTGGGAAAAGCCAGGAAAAACTCCAGCTGAAAGTTACATTTTGTACAAACAGACCAATTTTGGTGGTGGAACTACTCAGTACAAGAGGGAGGTGAGAATTAGAAAATACTGGATGGAAAGTCAAGTGACAATAAAATAAAAAAGCAAGTGAGAGACAGAAGTGATGACAAGTATTCACAGACTTTTGATTCTGTGAATATTGCAGTGCCTGATATACAAAAATTCATATCGCTGTATGTTTGGGGGTTCTCTTGAGGATATTTATAGAATAATCAAGAGCTAACTGCAGCTTTTGCTTGTACAACACAAAAGTTAATGTCTGCCACTAGCCTGAAGAGCTAATTCTCTCATGTCCCAGAATATGACTTCTCAGTGCTCACTTTCAGTATAGATTGGTGGCATGAACACTGTGGTAATTAAGCCATGATAACTTTTTGGTAGGTTTGGTCTCACAAGTTTGAAAAGCAGTTAACAAGCTCAGGCTCAGAAGATCTTTAAAGGCCACTGAAAAGAGGATCCAGAGAAGTTAAAGTTTCTTAACTCTGAGCAAAATACTAGGTTTAGGAAAAAAACAGCAGATATTTCAGCTTTGCCTTTCTGACCCATTCTTTTCTGCTTGTTACAGTCTAATGGAAAAAAAATACATTTTTTTGAAGAAGCTGCTCTCTATGACTACATTTTCATGGAAATCATGTCTGAGAAAATCTATAACTAAAACCCTCTTCAGTAATATAGCTGCTGAGGAGGGAAAACCATTATCTATTGATCCAGATAAACAACAGAGTGACTCATGGGTTTCCACTCTGTTAGAAGCGTGGGTCAGGCCAATAATCCGGAAAGAGGTATTCATAGGAGAAAATCAAAGACACCACACAGTCATCACATTACAGTCAGCTCTGTATCATTGCTGCACAGCATGAGAGCATGGTTGAGCGGTCACGCTGCAAGACTGGCTGGTCTGGAAACATTTCCTTGCTTCATTTCAGGGAAACTGTGTCTACATCTGTACTAGCAAATAATGTGATCCAAAACATCAGTAAGTCACAGAATCGCAGGGGTTGGAAGGGACCTCAGGAGATCATCAAGTCCAATCCCTCTGCTAAAACAGGTGCCCTACAGTACATTAGACAGGTAGGCATCCAGACAGGTCTTGAATATCTCCGTAGAAGACTCCACAACCTCTCTGGGCAGCCTGTTCCAGTGCTCTGTCACCCTTACTGTAAAGAAGTTCTTCCACATGTTAGTACGGAACTTCCTATGTTCAAGTCTTAGGCCACTATTACTTGTCCTATCACTATGCATCATCAAGAAGAGCCTGGCCTCAACCATTTGCCTCCTATCTCCCTTTAGATATTTATAAGCATTTATCAAATCCCTCTCAGTCTTCTTTTTCCCAGGCTGAACAGACCCAGGTTACTCAGCCTTTCCTCATATAGGAGATGATCAGGGCCCTTAATCATCTTTGTGGCCCCCCGCTGGACTCCAAGGAGATCCCTGTCTTTTTTGAACTGGGGAGCCCAGAACCATACAAGTATTCTAAACGTGGTCTCACTGGGGCAGAGTAGAGGGGGAGGATACCTCCCTCAGCCTGCTCGCCACCCTGTTTTAAATGCATGCCAGGATACCATTGACCTTCTTGGCCACAAGGGCACACTGCTGGCTCATGGCCAACATGTTGTTCACCAGAACACCCAGGTCCTTCTTTGCAAAGCTCCTCCCCAGCAGGTCATCCACTAACTGGTACAGCAATATGCAAGGCATGGGCACAACGGGCACTATTTCTGATCTGCTGTGAGAGTGAAAGTTGCCTGGGCCAAAGCTGAGCCAGGGATGAGCTTAATGGCAAGGGTTAGCGCTTTGGCCTTCTTTCATTATGAGCATTCTGGAAAGGACTTAGTGGCACTGGTAGATGGCAAGCTGGACATGAGCCAGCAATACACTCACACAGTCCAGAAAGCCAGGGTTGCATCTAAAGAAATGTGGCCAGCAGGTTGAGGGAGGTGATCCTGCCCCTCTACTCTGCACTGGTAAGACCTCACCTGGAGTACTGTGTCCAAATGTGGAGTCCTCAGTACAAGATAGACAATGAGTCACTGGAGATTGTCCAGAGGAGGGCCACAAAAATGATCCAAGGGATCGAATACCTCTGCTACGAGGACAAGCTGAGAGAGCTGGGGCTCTTCAGCCTGGAGAAAAGAAGGTTCCAGGGAGAGCTGATACCAGCCTTTCAGTATCTAGAAGGGGGGTATAAGAAAGAAGGGGTCTGCTGTGATAGGACATGGGGAAATGGTTTTAAACTAAAAGAGGGGAGATTTAGACTGGATATAAGGAAGAAGTTTTTTTTTACAATAAGGGTGATGAGGCACTGAGCAGGTTGCCCAGAGATGTGGATGCCCTGTCCCTGTAGACATTCAAGGTCAGGCTGGATGAGGCACTGAGCAACCTTATCTAGCCATAGGTGCCCCTATTCATTGCAGGGGAGTTGGAACAGAAGCCCTTTAAAGGTTCCTGCCAACTCAAATGATTCTATATACACAGCTAATGTGTGGCCTGCTACGCAGGTCCTTATGTCTACCAAGGTCATGCCACCAATGTTTTTAGCTGTCCACCTTCCTAAAAAACCTAGGTCCAGGTCTCTTGCACCAAAGTTTCTACTACTGATCAACTGAAAAAAACATTTAAACTGTTGATCCAACAGCCCTGCCTTATGTCCTGAGACACACCGTGCCAGGCAGATTTTGCAGGGAACCCTGGCTTAGCTGAGGAAAACAGGTATCTCAGCACTCAGTCCTGTGGACAGCCCTGAAGATACCAAACACACAACCTGCATAGGCATGTTACCACTGGGAGGAGAGGTAGGGATCTTGCAGCCCAAATCAGAACAGGGATCGCAGATAAATAAATACAAGGAACTGAAAGGGATCATCAAACTGAAATAATTTTCACAGTACAGCATGGGTCACTTAAATACTTGATCTGAGCTCTAGTACTTTTCAGTGCTTTGCTACAAGGCATGAAACAGAGATATAACATTTGTCATGGCTTAGTCAGGTACTGAGACTCATCCCTCTTTTGTGTGCACCTCTCCCAGTTGCCTTCTGACTAATTTACAGAGCATCCCGCTCAACTGGTCATTTTCTGCAAATCCTTCCTTGAAGTTTCTCCTGTGCATGATATATGGAGCCTGAGCATTTGGCATAAGGTTGAAAATCCTACTATATACAAGCTAATACAAATGACTTTTTACAACAGAGAGTGGAATAATGATTAGATACGGACTTAGGGAACAAGCAAGAATAAGTGCCCAGATGGATATGTTCAAAAAATTGCATATAACACACACTAAGGCACTCTCTGCACTGCAAAAATATAAATGGGTGACACTCAGACTATCCTCATGGTTAATATAGATGCAACCATTAACACAAAGTAAAACTGTAATCAGAGCTGCTTAATTTACTAATGAACTCTGATTTACTCTGAGAGCTGCAGTCAGCAATTTCCAATTTGACAAAATATTCATGCATGTATGTTCCTACCACTAACCCAGTTTCGGCATAAGTGATATTTAATGAAAAATGAGTGATGAGCAGTAAATGCTGGGTAACACACTGAAAAGGAAGGAGGACCATAAAAGTAAATTTATCACGAGGGAAAAGCAAATACTCTATTTGTCAGGTTTTTCATTTGTTTGTTTGTTTTTCTCCTGCGTGTTGAGTGAGAGAAAAATCAGTAAAAGATCATAAGATACATGAGAAGCTTGGAACTCTGTGTAGGAAGGCTCAAGAGTCACTGCCATCCTCCCAGCTCAGTGAAGCGTTTTGATAATTTCATGAAACCTGGAAGCACTTCAGTGCCGCAGAACAATGGCTGCCTTCCCTCACCTGAGCCTACTGCTCTGGTATACTGCTTCAGTATACCCTCCTTAAAATTAAAGCTGCTCTTGCATTTATTCTTCTTGAAGAAGTTCTTTATCTTGACTGTGATTACAAGTGAGTAATTTTAGGGAATGATTTAGCTCCATGGTTTCCTTGCAAAATATCTGCAAGCAGATTGCAATTCCTTCCAATTTAAAATCCAAATGGATTTGGTGCTTTTTTTCTTTCAGTGAATTAATCTTGAAATTATTTACTATATTTGAAATCTGAATTGTGCCAATTTCACTGCCTCAGCCCAGCAAATCCCACAGTCATTTTTACTTCGCAGTCTGTATGGTGTTGCAAGATCATCACCCATGCTAGCGCTAAACTAAAACCCTGCATCTGTTTAGGTGTATGATTTCTAAGCAATGCTTTTGAAGGGTTACATGGGTAAAACTTCACTGCTTGTATGTGGGAAAGGGGCAAGGGAAGAAGACAAGGCTGACACGCTTCCTGCAATGCTGTAATAAATTTTGGGTGAAATATGAATTGAACTTGAAAGAAAAAATCTACAGTGGTAACATTTAGGCACCTTAGAATCACAGAATCATAGAATTAGCTAGGTTGGAAAAGACCTACAAGATCATCCTGTCCAACATCCACCTATCACCAATAACCCCACTAAACTATGTCTCTCAACACAGCATCTAAACGTTTCTTGAACACCTCCAGGGACGGTGACTCAACCACCTCCCTGAGCAGCCCATTTCAGCGCCTGACCACTCTTTCAGAAAAGTAGTATTTCCTAATGTCCAGCCTAAATCTCCCCTGGCACAACTTGAGGCCATTCTCCCTCGTCCTGTCACTAGTTATAAGAGAGAAGAGGCCGACCGCCAGCTTACTACAACCTCCCTTCAGGTACTTAGAGAGCGATAAGGTCTCCCCTGATCCTCCTCTTCTCCAGACTGAACAATCCCAGCTTCCTCAGCCACTCCTCATAAGGCCTGTGCTCCAGGCCTTAGTACAAAACTTCATGAACACTCCCACACGGCTGCCTTCTCACATGGCAACACTGAGGCTCCCTGGGCATTGCAGGTCACAGACTTCCCTTGGAGGCAGGAGATCTGCACCTGAGCACGCACGTATGCCACAAATGCCTCTGGGTCTGGCTACGTGACTCAGTACACTCATCGACAGCATTCAAACTACCTTGAGAAAATCTACCCTCCTCTGTGGTGCTTTTTTGTTTGTTTTAGGTTTGCAGATTTTAGTGTGCTTGCTGCTAGCAGCGTGAATTTTTCCCCTCTGCTGCATCTCTAAACTTCCCTCTCTCCGTGCTCCTCTGAGGAGAACGGCACTAAGGGAGCAAAGGCACTGAGAGATATAGCTGTGCCATTGTTTCTGCGGGTGACATCCCCAGGGTAATCAATCTGGCTCACTGCAAGGACTCATTAGCTAGCGCGTGTGCTGCTTTACAGCTATATTGTTTGCAAAACCCAAGCAGACATCTACTTTGTGTTATGCTCAGTGATCAGAGACCTCAGAGAAATGGTCAAGGGAATCACACACTGGGCAGTGAAAATTTCTATGTGGTAGGTGAGCATGCAAGAAAGGCCACAGCACTGGAGCACCATTGCTACATAGGGCAAAGTATCACTATGCACTGGAGAAACTGGAGACCAGGAGAAAGGACAATGGAAAGTGGTTTCAAACTAGAAGAGGGGAGACTGAGACTGGATGTAAGGCAGAAGCTTTTTACAGTAAGGGTGGTGAAGCACTGGAGCAGGTTGCCCAGAGATGTGGATACCCCATCCCTGGGGGCTTTCAAGGCCAGGCTGAATGGGGCTCTGAGCAACCTGATGCAGGTGTAGGTGTCCCTGTTCATGCAGGTGAGTTGGACCAGATGACATTTACATGTTCCCTCCAACTCAAGCAACTACGATTCATTGAAGTTTGACAAGTCACAGGTGTTTTTTAACTTGGAAGAAGTTTTGTCAGACTAGCCAATAGGAATTGCCATTAATACTTTGGAATTGTTGACAATCACCTAATTCAATCAGAATATTACTGCAGCATTGAGAAACCCTAACAATAAGTTCCTCTTGACAGCTAAAAAAAAAGAGATGCAAAGTGCATTCCCTATGTAATAGGAAACTTTCCTCTGTACAACTATGATAGAATCCTTAGTATAAAATGTGTATTTGGCATTTGTCTTAGAAAAGTTGAGTACTATTGAGTATACTCCTAGATCTGTACAAACATAGCTCCTGCTGAGTGAAATAAAGGCTGGCACCAGGCACAAAACTTAAGCATTGAAAGGCAGAGCATTACCTATGCTTAAGAATCAAAGGACTTCCTAGGACATGCTTCTATTATCACACATCTTATTTTTCATCCTCTGCCACATAGAAATGGGTGATTTTCTTTATTGGAGGAAGTGAGTTTAAAGAGTTGCTTAGCATCACACTATAGGACAAGGATTCAGCAACTCAGGGTGCATACTGCCTTCCACTTCCTTGGATGCATTCCTTCCAAGTGCAGTCCTTCTAGTCCTCCTGAAGAAGAAAGTAATGTCCACATCCTAATGCCATCTTATTAAGAAATTCTTACTTAGTCACTCCACTTTTTATTTGAACTCCTATGTAGTCCCACATATTCTTCCTTCTCTCTGTTCAGAGATTTTTTTTTTTTTTTTAAAGGGAGTAGGAGCTCCTTACTCCTCAGAATGTGAGGTACTAGTGGTAGTCGAGACTTTTTGCTTTCTCCCTGTTTATGATTACGTGACAAGTACAATTTTTTTTCTGTGGATGCTTAATGCACTGATAGCCTATACCTTTACATAGATTTCTTTCATAGAAAAATCCTTGCTAAAACAGTTGCAGGAAGATTCAAGGAAACTGATACATTTTCATAGTTTCCTTCATGTGAATGGTGCCTATTTGCTACCTGCTAGCAATGACAGGGCTTGGTAATACCCTACCAACATGCAGGGAAGTGTCTACCCATATTTATTTAGATCTTTTTCTGTTAATTAAATCAAAAACTGGACATATTAACCAAAATCCTCCATCAAATACAAAACACATCAACAAGTAATACCACTTTTAGGAATACAGCACTTGGAAAGCTGGCTCTTAGCTGCCAAGAAGGTATTTGATATGACTGAGAAATACAGTTTTCCTTTGAAAATCAAACTATCTTTTTTTTCTATTTTGGGAAATTATGTTGACTGGCAGATTGACCTTCAATGGGAGAAAGTCAAAGGCCAAATTTTGACATTACCTGAGTCACACTTTTTAAGCTATTAAGCGTTAATAGTAACTAGGTGCCTATGATTGGCATTATTTTGAAAGTTTATATAGAACGTTACATTAATGAAAAAAACACAAAACCATCAAAACTTACGTTGGAAATAACCAATGGGAAGGGAAAACAATGTGTATTTCACGTGTAACACAATGGAAAGTGCAGCAATGACAGCAGAGCAGCAAGGTACCAGGCTACAGCAAGTGAGGATTTGCTCAAATGCAACAGCTGTAGGCACAAAAATAAAGGAAAGAAACTACTTACCTTCAGAAAGCCTCAGGTAAGCAAGGATCTCCACCAAGATACCCTTGTCTCCACTGCCAACCCTTAAATGAGGTCTGGGAAGGGGTGGATCCTGGCTGCACCCCTTCTGGTCACTCATGTAGTGCGTGACCTGACTACTCATGTAGTCCCGGAGGTTCCTAGAGTGTGTGGGAGACAACTTCCTGACACATCTGGTGAAGGAGCCAACAAGGGGAAGAAAAATCCTGGACCTCCTGCTTGTTAACAAAGAAGGCCTTGTGGGGGATGTAAAGGTTGGAGGCCATCTGGGCAAAATGATCATGAAATAATAGACTTCTCAATCTTTGTTGAACCTCAGAGGGGTGTCAGCAAAACTGCAACCTTGGACTTCTGAACAGCAGACTTTGGCCTCTTTCGGAGCATAGTTGAGAGAGTCCCTCGGGAGGTAGTTCTGCAGGACATGGGAGCCCAGGACGGCTGGCAATACTTTAAGGAAGTTATTTTAATGGTGCAGGAGCTGACCATCCCCAAGTCACGGAAGACAAGACGTTGGGGTAGAAGACCGGTCTGGCTGAACAGAGACCTTTGGCTGGAACTCAGGAACAAAAGGAAAGTTTGTGGTCTTTGGAAGAGGGGGCAAGCAACTTATGAGGACTGCAAATACGTAGTAAAGCTGACAGGGAGAAAATTAGAAAAGCCAAAGCCCAGCTAGAACTGAACTTGGCCACTACGGTGAAGAACAACAATAAATGTTTCTATAAATGCATCAACAGTAAGAAGGGGGCTAGGGAGAATCTCCATCCTTTGTTGGATGCTGAAGGCAACAGAGTGACCAAGGATCAGGATAAGGCTGAGGTACTTAATGCCTTCTTTGCCTCAGCCTTTAATAGTAAGACTAGTTGTGCCCTGGGCACACAGCCCCTTGAGGTGGCAGATGGGGATGGAGAACAGGATAGGCTATGCACAATCCACGATAAGATGGTTTTGGACCTGCTCCGCAAGCTGGACACTCACAAGTCCATGGGGCCAGATGGATTGCGCCCTAGAGTGCTGAGGGAGTTGGCAGATGTGGTTGCCAGGCCTCTCTCCATCATCCTTCGACAGTCCTGGCTAACAGGGAATGTCCCAGTGGACTGGAAACTGGTAAATGTGACGCCCATCTTCAAGAAGGGCCAGAAAGATGATCCTGGTAGCTATAGACCTATCAGTCTCACCTCAGTGCCAGGGAAGGTTATGGAACAGATAATCTCAGGAGCCATCATGGATCAGTTAAAGGTCAACCAGGGGATCAGGCCCAGTCAGCATGGGTTCATGAATGGTAGATCCTGCTTGACAAACCTGATTTCATTCTATGACAAGGTGACCCGCTTAGTGGATGAAGGAAAGGTTGTTGATGTGATCTACCTGGACTTCAGTAAGGCCTTTGACACTGTCCCCCACAACATCCTTGTGGAGAAGCTGGCTGCCCATGGTTTGGATGGGCATACGCTCTGCTGGGTGAAACACTGGCTGGATGGCCGGGCCCAAAGAGTTGTGGTCAATGGAGTTCAATCCAGATGGTGGCCAGTCACGAGCGGTGTCCCCCAGGGCTCGGTGCTGGGGCCTCTTCTATTCAACATCTTTATCAATGATCTTGTTGAGGGGATTGAGTGCACCCTCAGTAAGTTTGCAGACGACACCAAGTTGGGAGGGAGTGTTGATCTGCTGGAGGGTAGAAAGGCACTACAGAGGGACCTGGATAGACTGGACTGATGGGCCAAGGTAAACCGTATGAGTTTCAACAGGGCCAAGTGTTGCGTCCTGCACTTTGGTCACAACAACCCCAGGCAACCCTACAGGCTTGGGGAGGAGTGGCTGGAAAGCTGCCTGACGGAAAGGGACCTTGGTGTACTGGTGGACAGCTGGCTGAATATGAGCCACCACTGTGCCTATGTAGCCAAGAGGGCCAATGGCATCCTGGCTTGTATCAGGAATGGTGTGGTGAGCAGGACTAGGGAAGTCATCCTGCCCCTGTACTTGGCATTGGTGAGGCCTCACCTCGAGTACTGTGTTCAGTTTTGGGCACCTCAGTACAGAAAGGACATTGAGGTGCTGGAGCAGGTCCAAAGAAGGGCAACAAGGCTTGTGAAGGGCTTGAAGAATATGCCTTACAAGAAACGACTAAAGGAACTGGGGCTGTTTAGTCTTGGGAAGAGGAGGCTGAGGGGATACCTCATTGCTCTCTTCAAATACCTGAGAGGTGATTGCAGTGAGAGCGGGGCTGGTCTCTTCTCACTGGTGACAGGTGACAGGACAAGGGGAAACAGCCTCAAGTTGCGCCAGGGAAGGTTTAGGTTGGATATCAGAAAAAACTTCTTTAGAGAAAGGGTTGTTAAGCTCTGGAATAGGCTCCCCAGAGAGGTGGTTGAGCCACCATCCCCGAATGTGTTTAAAAACCATTTGGATGTGGTGCTCAGGGACATGATTTAGTGGTGGGTTGTTAGAGTTAGGGTAGTATGGTTAGGTTGCGGTTGGACTTGATGATCTTGAAGGTCCTTTCCAACCTGAGCAATTCTATAATTCTATGATTCTATGTACATTGCATGCCCCTAAGCTCCCCTGGGTTGGCCCTGCCTTCCCACCAGGTGCTCCATCATTGGTTCAGGCTGTGACTTAGCATTTCCGCTAAAACAGGAAAGTTAAATCTGATTTTTTCTATTTTTCATTAGCATAAATCTGCCAACAACCTACACTCCAAATGTTGGAATTATGCATAGATTCAAAATATCCATTTCCTATAAGCTCTGGTTTCTATTACTGCATCAGTCAAAGCCCATCATTAGATGGCTGCTGTTCCTTCTGAGAAAGCCTTAAAGAAATAAGCTTGTACTTTCACATGTAGCAGGAGGCAGACAGGTAGACCTGAACGGTAAGCCTAATGCTGAGCTTCCCTTTGGGACTGCCTTGCAGCCAAAGCTCTGTTCATCAAAAGACAGCCATCTCCAACCCATGAAGCGAGGAGCTGGTTTACAGGTAGGACTGCTTGATGGCAGAAAAGTTTTTTGTTGTTGGTGGTGGTGGTTGCTTTGAGTCTCATTTTGGTCGAAATAGGATTAAACACTAAAGTTTCAATACTTCCAGACAGCAAGTATCCCCTTGAGCATTTCACCTGTTTGATAAGGGTGATTTTTCATCAGACTCGCTGCTGATGCCATCAGGGAAAGTGCTGTTCCTCTTTTGAACTTTGCTGTAGTTCTGCAGAAGAATTCATCAGACAGCCCATTCTGAATGACAGAATTCTGCTCCCAGGAAGAAGCACGTCAGAATGAAACTTTAACAGGCATTTCCTGTACATGGTACTCAGAAACAACCAGCTATTGCTTTATCAGACGAGTTGGAAGACTCTTCAGTCAACAGGACCCAAACTAAGTATTTGCACTTGTATGCAAATTGAACCGAGGCATTAATTCTTTCCTGTATTCATAATTGGGGTGTCCTGCTGTTTCCTTCATCAGAAATTTTTAATCTCATCTGGTCACTTTTTAATCAATTACGCTGCTTTTGCAGCATAATTATGTACTGTATTTGCCAGTCAATTTTATCCTGAAATACTACTGATCCTGAAAAAATGCATAAGGAGATGGCAGTCAGTTTAAAATGCAAGTTTGCAAAGATGAAACCATTTTCTATCATCATTTTGCTGTAGTACATGCTGTGATCCTCACTACTAGCAAAATTTCCTTTGCTATCAATGCATTCTTTGACAAGTTAGGTATGCATGATAGTGACTTTGACAAGGACATTTTCACTCATAACCTGTTGCTTGTGGTCAGTTAAAGTAGATATCTCTCCTGCAGTAAGATGCATGCACTTATAAGCACTTGCATTGTCATGGGATCCTGAAATACCACAGAGTCTCCAAAATCCAGCAAGCTTTCACTGACTATCACAAAATCCAAACCCCCAAATTTAACTCATTCTTAATCAGGGCTTCTCAATTTATTAAGTATTATGTCCTCTTACCAACTTCATGTAGTAATGTGGAAGTGTTTATGAACAGCAAGGAGTACATTTGCGTTGCATGAAGAGCTCTGCTCTTCAGAGTGATTACACTGCCTGAGCCTACCCAGCAAGGGGCTGCATTTCAACAGTGCCCTTACATAGCAAAGGCTAATACCATGCTAGACAGCATTTAATTACCTGAGAGTTGCACCCAGGTTAGATTACATTTGTTAAATGAAGAATTTTAGGAAAATCCTGAAAATGTAGGTAGACACAACAAGACCTGCAGATAGGGGCAATAACGAAAGAAATGTTGCATTCTTTATGGTTCCTATTTTGGAACTTAAAATCAAGTTTATGAGTTCAAAAAGTGAATTGTCCTAACATTTATCCATCAATTCTATTTAAGCCAGCAGCACATTTGTGTGGGAAACATCTTCAGATGACATATAAACAAGAGTGATACTTACCACTCATTTTATTTCTTCTTATCTCCTTGGCTAGTATAATGCTACCAAATTCTGTGTTGGCAGTATGTTGAAGGAAACACCTGTCCCTTAGCTGATATAAAATATTCCCTGGGGATTTGTGGGGAAAGTAAACATGGAACAGATCTTTGATTCTATATATTCATCTTCCATCATAAACATGAATTAGATGAATAGTATCTAGAGTGCAAAATGAGGATGATGGTACTTTGTTCACTCAGACTGGACTATATCCAAAGAGCCCTTAGAATGCTTGGAATAAGGCACTTTTGGTCAGTCCACTGTAGCACTGTTTTTTGCAGGGAACCACTTTCTGGGATAAACTTCACTCGTGAGTGTATATGAACTTAGTTGTGGGTCTCTGTAATGGAGCAGCACTGATCAGGTATGTCAACAAAACGGTCACAGAAAAGGCTCCCCCAGAGTTACATTCTCCTCCCTGAAAGCATTGGAGATGATTTTCTTTGCAGAGCTTTTGCATAAGTAGAGCACTTGAGAGAAGCATCACACAAGAGTTTGCCTTATGCACTATGATGGGGTTTTAAGAAATATCTAGAAAAGGGAATGATGATGTCCTCTCAAGCACAATCAGTTTCTCATGCTTTTATTCCTTTTATGATTCTAGGAATCTGCAGAGATAGATACAGTTTTAAGAATAAGAAGTTCTATCCATTTTGTGTGATGATTCAGAATAAGAAGTAAAGTTAATGTTGCATGTACTTTAGAATCTCTTCTAAGCTACTAAATTACACATGGGATTTGTAGAAGGATAATGTTAGCAGTTTTGCCTTTAAAAAAGCTTCACTTGTAAAGCTTTGCTTCTGAAATCAAAACAAATAGTGGAAGAAAAAGAAAGAAAAAAGAAGAGAAAAAGAGAGAAAATCAACTTAGATTTATTGAAATTAGACTGAAGTAAAGGTCTGGTTTAATTAAATTCACAATCCCCCATCATTCTTTAGACATACATGATCATGACATACAGTAACCATCATTTGCAACTGAAAATCACACTTTTAATGAAAGCAGCTATACCCCTGTTGAAGAGCCCTTTGCTTTAACAGCTATCCAATTCATTTCAATAGGACCTTGACAGAAATACAGTACTATATGGTATGTTACTGCACATGTGAAGGTGAAAAATACAGCAGCACTGTATGCAAATGTATGTTTCCTTGTGAAAACTTTATTGAGTCCATAGGGTCACTGTGGGACTACAGATAGAAAACTTAAATCACTTCATTATTATAATTTGCTCAGGTATTTGACTATATCCATGAAAAATGCATATGCTCTTATCTCAGCTCCTATACAGGATTGGACGAGCTAGATATGCTTTTCTCATCTAACTATAAAAACTGAAAAACATATACTTTCCATTATAGAAGCAATACATTATGCTCACCGCTTCATTTTGATAACTCTGTGATAGTAGCTAGCTGATGCCTAGGTTATTTAGCATAAGCAATCACAATCTATCCATTATGCTAAATGAATAATGATATCTTCTGGGATACAAAGTGACAGAAATTCATAGTTTCATAGACTTTGGACAGGTTTTTGCTGATACAGCAATATGAAGTTCCACGGTTGAATGGACATTAATCTCTAAGTGAACACTAAAACAAAAAATGTAAATGTTCATCTCCTCCTTCTTTCCCTTCAGGACAAAATGGAATTAAAACAGTGGTCAAAATAATTTCCTGCTAAAATAAAAATGACTGTATAGCCATGCACACACTGTTTATTAGAAACAATAAGTAAAATATCTTCTACCTAAGACCAGGAAAATATTATCTATGTGATCTAAGGTGTGTTTCTTCTCAGAAGGGCCAAATTCCCCCTTCTATCAAGGACAAGCTTGATTGCAATTCTTCATCTAGCTGAAGAAGCTTTTGTGAATACAATATTAAACCTGTCAATTCAATAATATGATAGAGATGATGTCATATTTAAATATCCTTGATTTTACACTCCTCTAACAGTTTCCACAGTTGCACCAGGAGGTGTCTACTCTCAGTTTGAGACTGGTCCCCTCAGTGGTACAAAAATTTTTCAAGTACATAGGACTGTACGAAGCTGAATGGGAACTCTCTGAACAGACCAGCTGTTCCTGATATGTAAAATGAAATTCAATAACCCCATTAGGGTTCATTTGTAGTAGCTGCTGATAACAGCTACTCTGTATTTAATGAGTGTTGGCTTCTTTTAAAACATTAATCAAAATCTAGTGAGTCACCCCAGGCAGGAAAATAATGTCAAGTAGCAGCTTTGTAGAGCTACATGTAACAAGACTAGGTCTTTTGAGGTACACACCTTATCTTACTGCCCACAAACTGCAACATAAATAAGAATGGTTATGTATAAAACATTAAAAAAATATCGCCCTTATATTTATAGATACAGAAAATAAATCTAGTCACAGTCTGAGTTTGCAATATTACAAACTGAAGGGCAATTAAACCATTTATATGCAATTTTCATTCTGCTTATAGAAGCTGAGCAGCACAGCTGGAGCCATGTCTCTGCAATTCTTTCACAGGATGGCTATACAACATTAAAGAGAAAAAAAACAAACAAACCTGAATTCCTCAGACTATCACAGAATAGCAAATGCTCCTTCTTCCAAGAAGGCACTTAGTAATTTAAAGCCAATGAGAGGACAAATAAATTAAGTTGATCAAGATCATCAGTGGAGATGTTCAGAACTTACAATTCCCATACTGTTCGTAAAGTCAATATTTAAAAAGAAGTTTCACTTCAAATGAAAGACAGATGTTTCAGGGTAGGGTTGTTCTCCCAGAATACATATCAGGAGAGAGAGAAAGAATGATACATGTTAGTCATATTTCTCCAAACAATGATAAAAAAGAGACCCCAGTTATGAAGTGCTGTAAACAATCAACAAATCCTGCAAATTTGCCATTATAGCTCCTTACACTAGACTTGTTATTTTAAAGAAGCACATGAAGCACTCATCCTAGTAAAAAAAAAATTTAGAAATCAACCCTGTACCAGGCTAACATCACTTGTTCTTCTGCAGCCAGCATGAAGCTGACTTAAGGCTATGAAGCTGGCCTCAATTGCATATCATGTAGTTCTGCCTTATTTAATACATTTGTGCTGCCTCCTGACCTAGCCCTGCACAACCCAGGTGCAGAGAACCCAGACTGAAAGGGCTTAGGTGCAGCCCAAATTCCCAGATATCTCAAGGGTTTGAGAAAACACTTCTCCCCTGAGCGGCTCCCAGGCTCTGCGTAGTCTTCGTGCCCAGACCACCTCTGAGCAGATGACCCGAGAAGTGATGAGAAGCATTTCATCCAGGTAAACTAAGAGGAAGGAACCAGACCCAGTGGCAGTGAAAGCTTGTTTGCAGTTTGTGGGGATGGATAATCTTCAAAACCATCTGGCACGTCTCTTGAAAACACTAGGCTTCAGCAAGTCTCTTTCCCTTTCTGCTATGCCTCGCCCTCAATAGCAAGCAGCATTTTATTGGAAAATCTCTCAACCACATCTGAGAGGTCTGCAGAGAGAAGTTGACTTGGTTTTTCCACAGACTTTTAAAATAATACTTCTCTGACTGTCGATTTCTTTTACATAATAAATTAAAAGGTTAAGGATCAAGTGAAATCATGAAGACAATTATTTCAGGGCTTTTAGCAACATCATAAGTTCTTTATTAAAAAAAAAAAAGAAAGTCAAAAAGCAGCAAAATATTCTTTTAAGTATCTAGACAAATGATTCTTTTAATCAGTAATCAGAAGTTAATTCTATCACCGTAAGTAGATGTTAAGATCTTTAAGACACATGAAGTTCAGTCTTGGGCTATAGAATCTGCCCAATCTTACAGTAACGAATAGTCAGGAGCAAACAGGAATGCCAAACATTTTATGACAGAAAAGTGCCTTGAAAACACTGTGGCAAAACCTTTAAGTTAATATCCACTACTTAAAAAAAAAGGTGAACATAAGAGTGTTTTGTTATAAAAGTTTCTGTACAGATTCTGCATAATGTCATATCAATGCTAAATCTCAAAGAAGATACAGGAACTCCTTGTTAAAGGTTAGAGTAATCAGTCTCCAAAATGAAAGGTATGGACAGATTACCAGTAGTTCTATCATTTATTCTGGTTGGGAAATATCCTCACTATAATTAATTCTTAAGTGTTAGTGTTTATTCTATGTTGTAAAGTATAATTAATTTGCATATCCCTTCTAAAGAATAAAAAATACTGCAGTATGGAGTTAGGGTAAAAAGATTACATAAATGTGCCCACATGGATTGGAATATCATTGTTCAAAGAAACAGGATAAACTCAGAATGTATATGGGTGTATACAAGAGGGCAGTTACTATTCAGATAAACGTGGACAAAAAAAAATTTTTAACAGCACTTAGCAATATGCAGATAAAATAAATGCCTATCACTCATCTCCAAGGGACCAAGTTTCTCCTTGGCCTATGGAAGGTCACCATATTTAATAATTTAAGTGTGATTTGAACAAAAGTAGAGCAGTATCTGCACGCTGAACCCAAGGCAGTACACTTGGTGACCCTGACAAATATCCAAGGACTCCAAAAGAATCTAAACAGGTTTCATTCAGTAGGTTATGATACACTTTCAGCAAACACACCTCTGTGAAAAAGCATTTTGTAAAGTCCATGTGGAAATTTTCAAATAGGTCAAATGGAATAAAATTTATACAACTCAATCTCATTGACTTGCTCGGTTCATTAAAATGGAAACAGCAAGTTTGATGCTCACTGGGGAAGAACAAGACACTTCCCCACCTCCCAAACACAAACAGCTACTCCTTTCTCCTTTTTTTTTCAATGTCTCCTGAATATTCAGAGCCCACCTATGTGTGAGAAGTTCATGTTTTTAAGGAAGTACTTCTCTGTATCTCAGGTTACAGTTACAAATTTATGTTTTATATATATATAATGTTTTACCAGTCATTTAGCAATAATTAAAACAACACCACTGCCTTGCGGAGGTGGTGTGATATCTCAAAACATGGCAGATACAGGTCTTTTGCTGTTTGTTCCTCAATGCCATGATAAACTAGTGACAGAGAAATACAGAAATTGGTGTAAGTCCATCAAGATAATTTGCTCTCAAGCTGCACAGGTGAGACAGAGCAATACATTAGGAACAGGACAGAAGGAATAAGTATGCTCCTGCACCTTCTGGATGAAGGAGTTCATGGAGTGTCAGAGAAAAGGTTGTACATATGACTCCTCCCTCCAGCAATAAGGTTCTTTACACAACATTTCTGCTTGGCAAGGGCAACATGAAATTTTGCCATTTGCAGTATTCATACCGCAGGAGACTCATGCCACTTTCATTCAGCCATCTGGCCACAGAACATTGTTTTTCAGGGTATTATCCAGTCTGCTCAATTTAGATATTGCATCACCTTGGTCTATATGTTTGGCGAGGGAAGGTAGTTTAGTTTGCCCAGTTTCTCTTCAAATCAATGGAGAGAGTCTGGTACCTTTGACGATTTACAAAGCTATACCTATTCTTACTCGCTTACGTATTTCATCCTCTATCCTGCCTATATGTGGTCTACAGACATTTCCAGATGATGTCAATCCAATCTGTTTAAATGAGGAGTTCATCCTATTCACAGAGAACACAGGAAACTAAAAGAAAATTTTGGATAGCTCCACTCACTCAGCCTCAGCTACCAACTCCATTTTGATGATAGGTGCCCAGTAAAACCACAGAATGGTGGCACAGGATGAAAATGCCATGGTATTAAAATTGTGTGAAAGAAGTGAATGCCAGGCTGTTTTCAAACCGATCAGAACTGAGGCCATGCCTGAGGAGGGTGCCCCAGTGAATATTCTACGCAAGAGCTCTCTAGGCACCATGTCATGGTGTATATCACATAATAATGGAAGGAATTCCCGGTCACGAGTGGTGTCCCCCAAGGCTCAGTCCTGGGACCGGTGCTCTTCAATGTCTTTATCAATGACATAGACGATGGAATTGAGTGTACCCTCAGCAAGTTTGC
This sequence comes from Numida meleagris, assembly GCF_002078875.1. Classification (NCBI taxonomy): domain Eukaryota; kingdom Metazoa; phylum Chordata; class Aves; order Galliformes; family Numididae; genus Numida; species Numida meleagris. The sequence continues at coordinate 109,364,044 of NC_034410.1, read as the reverse complement.
AGATGACACCAAGCTGAGTGGTGCAGTCGATACATTGGAAGGAAGGGAAGCCATCCAGAGGGACCTGGACAGGCTGGACAAGTGGGCACACGAGAACCTAATGAGGTTCAACAAGGCCAAGTGCAGGGTGCTGCACTTGGGCCAGGGCAATCCCAGGTATTTATACAACCTCGGGGAAGAAGTACTTGAAAGCAGCCCTGTGGAGAGGGACTTGGGGGTCCTGGTGGACGAGAAGCTGGACATGAGCCAGCAGTGTGTGCTGGCAGCCCGGAGGGCCAACTATGTTCTGGGCTGCATTAAAAGAGGAGTGGTCAGCAGGGAGAGGGAGATGGTGGTCCCCCTTTACTCGGCTCTTGTGAGGCCCCATCTGGAGTACTGTGTCCAGGCCTGGGACCCCCAGCACAAGAAGGACGTGGAGCTCTTGGAAAGAGTTCAGAGGAGGGCGACCAAGATGATCAGAGGGCTGGAGCACCTCTCCTATGAAGAAAGGTTGAGGGAACTGGGCTTGTTTAGTTTGGAGAAGAGAAGGCTCTGGGGAGACCTCATTGTGGCCTTCCAATACTTGAAGGGAGCATATAAACAGGAGGGAGATCGATTGTTTGTGAGGGTGGATAGCGATAGGACAAGGGGGAATGGTTTTAAGCTGAGACAGGGGAGATTTAGGTTAGATATTAGGAGGAAGTTTTTCACACAGAGGGTGGTGACACACTGGAACAGGTTGCCCAGGGAGGTTGTGGACACCCCGTCCCTGGAGGCATTCAAGGCCAGACTGGACGTGGCTCTGGGCAGCCTGGTCTAGTGGTTGGCGACCCTGCACTTGGCAGGGGGGTTGAGACTTGATGATCTTTGAGGTCCTTTTCAACCCAAGCCATTCTATGATTCTATGATTCTATGAATTCCTGGAACAATTCAAGTTCAGTTTAAATTGTGAGAGGACTTACTTATTTACCCATAGAATCATAGAATCACTAAGGTTGGGAAGAGACCTCTAAGATCGTCAAGCTCAACAGTCAACCCACCAGCACCACACCCACTAACCATGTCCCTCAGTGATACATCTACATGTCTCTTGAACACCTCCAGATGTGGTGACCACCGCCACCCTGGGCAGTCTGTTCCAATGCCTAACCAGTCTTTCTGAGAACTTTTTCCTAATTTCCAATCTGAACCTCCCCTGGCACAACATAAGGCCATTACCTCTTATGACTCATTTTACATTAAGCCATTTCCTTGTTCAAACTACTTATCATCTGGGACAGAAACTTAGCTCCCAGCCCTGTCTCCCTTGTGCCATCTTCATACAAGGTGAACCCAGACACAGACTGCACATTCTAATAACTGGGGCTTCTCCACGGGCTCAGGTACCATTCTGCCTAAACTTAGATTGCAATATACCTTTTGGGGCACCATTATCCAGAAGGAAATGTTCCTCTGTACATACAGATGGGCAAAATGTTAGTGCCTAGAGAACATTCAGATTACATTGAGGGGGGGAGGAGGGCAGTTAATGAATTTCAGTGCCTTGTGGATTTAACAGTCTTACAATGTAAGAAGACTGGATCACTGTCTAGGACTCAGCAGGGTTTAAAGCCTTCTAATTCCATTGTAGGCAGGATTTAGGCAGCCTATTTCATAACCTCACTTCTTAACATCTTTAAAAGAAGAAGAAACACATGCTCCAAATTGCAGTTCACAAAGGTATTATAACAGTCCAAAGCTACAAGTTTCATCAGAAGCCAAGTTTCTGACTCCCCATGCATATACATTTGTTCAAATTAACCATAGTCAGTTGAGATCTGATGTAAACTCCATATAAAATAACCTGACAAGTTTTTAAGGGTTAAGAGACTCCAGAGCTATCAAACATGAGTAACCCGCTCCCAAACCTCTAGTTATGCTACAGAGCTTGTTTGCCGTGGTTAGAAGCTTGTATATCAAAAGGATAAAAACAAATGAAAAATTCACTCTATAAAGGCAAGATAGTGGTTATCCAATTGCCTGAAATACAGAGCTTGAGCAGTTAAGCTTTTATAGTGTGGAAGGACAAAAGAATGTTACAGATCTACACATGAAGGTCTATCATTCTTGCAAAAATCTGTGATATTATGCCTTGCTCACACTCATAAAAACAAATGACATTTACAAAGGCATACTACATTTACTGTTGATCCCATCCTCCCAGAACAAAAACTGCTGATGTAAATGTCTTTGCTGCTATACAAGGCACTGAAGATCTGATCTTGAATTTCTTTCAGTCTATGAGCTCACCCCAAGGAAATGAAGACAACAAGCTTCATATCCAAGTGGTATGTGCTTTTAAGAGATCAGAAATGCAGCTTGACCTATAATTGTGTCAGTCTCACCTGCAGTATTGTAAGCAGAGATTGTTACTCCTTTCAAAGAGGATATTGCTAAACTAATGGAGATGACCAAGGAAAAGTAATGAGAATGCTTTTCAGAAGAGAAAAAAAAACCTTATGTCCATGAATATAATTGGAAAATGCTACTGTTGTCAGCTCAGTATAAGTAATGGGAACTACAGTAGTACAGAATATGTAAGCAACTGATGATTTGTTTAGCTTGCAGAACAAAGCGCTATGTTCACAAGGCTTGAGAAACAAGTAAGGACACAATTTCAGTTCATTCTGCAATTTCTGCTATGGACACAAACAGCAGAATTCAATTCCTACACTGTTCCTTTCCTTCTCAGTACACGTCAAACTGAGTTTTACAGGAAATTGTAAGAGTTTCCAAGAAGAGAGGCTGAGATAAGCTTTCCAGCATGTCATGGTGGGTAAGGCGTTCTTTTCCAAAGGTAGGAGGAATAGATTCAAATCCTCACACAAGAACTGAAATTTGAGCCCAGGCCTTCAAGGCTGATAACTGTACTGCTCTCTTTTACTGCATAATGTGGTCCCACTGTTTTGCAAAACATTGGTAAATTAAGCAAAATAGTTTTGCAGTGGCCCATTTTTCATTTCATTTCAATTCATATTCATAAAAATAATTTAGGTAGAAGAAAAGGTAGAGTATGAAAGCATATGTTAACAATCATAAACATTATGCCAAAAGGTACGCAGTAAAACAGAAAGAATATTATTACTGAATATTGAAAAGAGTTATATGAAAATCCATTTTTGGCATGTTGTGCAGTGAAACTACAGAATTCATTTCAGTTGTGAATTCTTGAGGTCAGGAATATAAGGAAAAACATTTATATAGGTAACAGAATCTGAACTACTACAGGGCAAGTTTTGGCAGCTGCACTGATTCTCAGATTTACAGATTTAAGTGTGACTTCTAGTAATCAGAAGGAAATCAGAAATAGTCTTTACCTTGGTCTACACTAGATGCTGTTCTCTTTTTTTTTTTCTGAAAAAGTTTGTCGTAGATAGAATCTTAGAACAATCAGGCTATCTTAACATGAGCTGTGGTGTAAAATAATGATTTCTATGTTCTCTTAAAGATTTTGTCAAAGAAGATACCGTATGCATACCTTGTAGCCCATTGTAAAAGCAAAATTATTTCATGTCTGTATTTTCTGTTAATGGCTTCTCTGTACAAGCAGCCAAACTACAATCACAGCCCTGTGTTATTTTGGAGCCAAGTTCTCTCTTTCATGACCATTAGTTAAAAAGAAAGAAAAAAAGAAAGTAAAAGGTATGACCATTAGGAAGAGTGAATAGCTTTCAGGAGAATCTCATGGGAAAGTGATTTTTCAGAAGCATGCTGGAAAGATTATCCTGGAAAGACTGAAACATTTATTCATGATAGAAGGAGTCCTCTTTATTCCAGCCATCAAAAACCTGAAGTAGATTTGTAGTCAGCACATCACAAAACGCTTAGGACTGTAGTCAAATTTGCTTTTATCATGTAAGTATATAATCTTGTTTAGCACTCGTTATTCCACTAAAGCAAATTCAAGTTTCAGTCACAACTTTGCCTTGCTACATATATCAAATAGCCTATTCTGCTTCTGTTTTCAAGCTTGACTGCCATCATGTTGTTTTGCTTTTTACTGCTATCACTAAGAGGAGACAGTAATGCTTTTCTATCTTACAAATATGTTTCAAGAGTTAGCATCAATACATTTAAATCCCAAAATGCCACCAGTCGTAAGAAGCAAAATATTTTTCTAAAACAAGAGCGTCAGCATTGTTTTTTGAACAGAATGAATTTTCGTTCTATGAAAATCTACCAAACCAAATATAATTAGATGCATGGGAATACAGATTGTGGCAAGTCAAAATAGGCAAAGGCAGCATACAATGAAAAACACAGAAACAAGCTTGATTATACAGAACTGCTGCACACTGCTAACTTGAAATTTCATAAATACTAGCATCTTCTCCATAAAGCACTTGAAAGGTAGACATGCACTGTAGCTCATGATCTTATAGCCCTCCAAAATTGAAAAAGATTGTATGGACCTGTGGTAGCTATAATGTTTATGTGTAGCTGTCACAACCCCTTGTAGACACGCTCCCTGTCTGGCTGAATCTACTCTTTAAGTGCTAAAAGTTAAGAAACATGACCTTTAACTGGCTAGACCAAAACAAAAGAGACATTATAAGACAACAAAGCAGTCTGACATTCCAGTAATCAGAGGCAATTCTCATAATGGAGGAATCCAAGCTATTCAGACTAGAAAACTGGAAGATACTCTAGCACGCAACATTTTTTTCTGGTGAGAAAAAGCAAATAGTGCTTTGTTCTGTAGTTGCTATACAGTTACTCGATAACTGCTTGCTGGAGGTGTTCAGTGCATGTCTTAAAAAAGAAAAACCTCACAATGACTAACATTGGAAACTCAAAAAAAAACAATCAACACACTTAATCATGTCATGATTTAAAAAAAAAAACTCCATTCTGACATAAACTTATCAAAAAAAAAACAAAACAAAATGACTGGATTGATAAAAAATGAAGAAAAACAACAACCCTACAATAACTTTGAAATTGAAAGGGGAAAAAAAACAACTTCCTGCACCAAATCTGCAAAACCAGGGTGTGTTCATGAAGTGCTCTGGTGCTGCTGAATCTGCATTTCCCTGCTTAATGCTTGGCCTCCAAATCAAGCGTAGCCAGAAAAGAATCCCATATTTTACTGCACTCAGAGGAGTGGATCGCTTAAGTATTATGGGTTATCAGGTAAAGTTAACACTGTTTCTGTAAGATATGTATAGGTAAAAAGAAGAAGAAAAAAAAATCAACTTCCCACACCAATCCCGGTGGTAGGTCAGCAGGACTTTGAAGCATCCATGAGCACACTAGGATAGTCATATAAAGTAAAGCCAAGCTGTAGACCCCTGATCACAGCCTTCAGGTGCCTGTCTTGCAGGTCTTCCTGCAATAGTACTGGGAATAGGACTGGGAAAGAGCTGTGGAGCATCTCAGAGCAGAGAGCCATGGAAACAAAAGGGCAAGAAGAGAAGTAGGCCCCACTGTGGGAGCCTCACACAGCCTCCTCTAGGGAGTGAACCCATCACTCGGCACAGTCACTTACAGAGCACAGCAGCCTCCAAACAAAGAGAAATATAACCCCTCCTTCTACCTCGAGCAGCCAGCTCTCTGGGGAAGCTCAAGGAGCCATTTGAGGAAGGACTGCAAGGAACATCCCTCAGCAGATTTGAATATTAAACAAGCAATTTTATTCTGCCAGTCCCTGCAGACTATCAAGAAAATTGTTGTGTTACTCAGAGTTGTCCTACATACATTACTCCTCACATGCTAAATTTAACCTGAAGTTCAGGTTGCTGAAATAATTAATACAATCCTATCTTAAATACAAAAATTACAGTCTTAGTAAAACAAACAAACTTACCTACAACTCCAAGACTGAAAATGATCAGGGATGCTATTGCAGCATTAATTTTATTTCAAATGCAGAGCTCTGCCTTTGTGTTTTTTAAAAATAAGGGAGGACTACCAAAAGAGCAGTCCCTGTGTTCCTGCTTATGGTCAATAACCACGCATTTCAGAGTTGGGCAATGTCAGATGTACGGATGCCTGTGCAAAATTAATCCAGCCCTTTGGGTATAAACATTACGATACGGTCTTGAAATTACATGTTCACACACTGTTTTTCCCCTTAGGACCACTGTTGCATTCAGCTCACCAGTAGGAACAGCTCTGCAAAAAAATCAGCTGGTCAAGCTTCTGCTTCTCTGTTGTTTCCCCTTCAAGGGTTGGGATGTGGTTCTGTGCCTCCTGTCCAACCTCGCCCCAGAACAGAATTAGCTGCCTCCTGGGCTTTGCAGCAGTGCTCGTCACCATCATACATAAGTGGTCCAAATATGAAAGGATCTATTTTTAGAACTCTTTTCTGACTGAGATAGTACTGCAGCTGTTTTTGTTCGGCACATGAGAAATTAAGCTAAAAAAGTTTCCGCTCATTTTGAGAGGGCATAACCCAAAAGTTAAGGAGCTCAGCTGAGCACTCACGAAAGGACACATAATCAGTGACCATTTGTGAAGGTCTCTTTTAAAAGATTTAGAGAATCATGAAATCATATTTACCTATAGAATCTATGTTTATCTATAATCCATATTTATCTTATAGAAAACATGCCAGGTACGGAATATATTTTCATGAAGGCAAATTTAACTGCCTTGAATCTGAAACCCTCTGTCTGATCTCCCTTGAGCCATTCAGAAACTTTTGACTTTCTCAAAAGATTGAAAGGCATTTTGGAAAAAAATGAGCTCTGTTGCTACGTAGACCAGCTTCACTCCTCTTCCTTCATTCACTGTCAGAAGTTCCAATTGCACAGGTAATTTGCTCCTCCAGCATCACTGCTTTTACTCAACTTTGTTCTTTCTTACTCTCGCTTCTTCCCTATCCCTGTATCCACATCGCAGACCTGGGCTTCAGGCTTTCCCAGTCTCTCCACAAACAACTTATCCTGGATTCATCCTCTCTGCATAACCTGCTCCCATACTTTCCCTACTTTTTGAGTCCTTTCACTTCTTTTTCCATTTGAATCCCTGCATTGCAGTTCATCATCTGTTCAGTTGTTCCTTTTCTTTGCGAAATCTGTCTCAGCCTGAACCTGTTTTTCACAGTCAGCCTCTTCCCAAATCCTTTTCAACTTTAACCATCCTCTCCTAAATCTCTTCCACTACCACCACTTTTGATAATTTTATTCCAAATGCGCTCAAAAACCTATTAAAATTTGGGAAAGACGTGATATCTATTCACACTGACTCCCAAGAATATTGAATTCATGCTGATAACTGCAGAGTTTTGTATCTCCACAAATAAAGAACATAATTTTAACAGAAATTACATAATTTTGCTGTAAATCGATCTTTTTACTTAATGACACACAAATGAAGAAGACGACTTTCCTTCAGCATCATCCTTTTTGGTCCAAAGATCCTTTGAAATAACACATCTATCTGGGAACAATCTGATGCCTAAATGTCTTGGGGTATGATGAAACATTATAGTGGCCTGCGCACTTCTACAATCAGGGACACTCATTCAATTTTCTTATATAAATCATATCCGTTAGTGATTTTCAAAGTGTGAATAGCAATGAAGTTGCATTTATGATGCTTAATTTGATTTTTAATTTGGCCTCCGTGGGTCAGTGCCTCAGAGAACTGCTGCTGCTGATAGGCATCATCATGTGAAGAAATCTGCATTCAGGCCAGCTGTGTTTATGTATCACTCACACTGGTACCATACAATGGAGAAAATCACAAATTTGACTCTAATTGTGGCAGCTGTGTTCAGTGAAGTGTCCAAATTAGAAGCGACCTATAAAAGACTGGATTATTTGTAAAAGAAATATGCTCTGGGGAATTTCCAGCACAATGGAATATTTTGGGAGCAAGCTTTCAAAACAAATAGGAGATTATACATGAATAAAAACCATGAATGATGCGTGTAACCATGAATGAGCTTTCTGAACCTAAGTTTCTGAGCACACTGTGCTCTCTGATAGAAAATATTTCTCAAAAGACTAAAAGCATTTGAGTTTCAAGTCCCAGTAAAAGAAGCTGAAGAAGGACCTGACCCTTCACCCACCACAAAAAAAAAAATTAAACACAATTTTACAACACTAGAGTACAAATATTCTGCAAGCATTAGCTCTGCAAGCAAAGGTAAAGCTCTGCATACACTGAAAGCAAAAATGTAATTTCTGCATAAAGCATTACCTCATCGGGTGATCTGAATCCAGGAATACCAGCCAAATTGCTAGTCTACCTGGTGATTTTGTCAGCTGAATGCTGGATTTATTTATAAATTACATCAAAACTGTTCATTTATGCTGCGCAGACATCACTGACAGAAGGATTTACTGAATAATGTTGTGCTGGAATCAGTTAAACTCACCTTGTGAAATACAAAGCAAGACAATAAAATCTGCATACGGTTTTAGACAAACCTTAATTTTCTTTTCTGCTCATTTTTTATTCGAAATATTGGCTTTCCACAAGTTCCATTGTTTTCCATATGCTTAAGAAAGTAGATGTGTGGAGATCTTGGTATTCAATGTTTTTCTATTTTAGTATAGCCTGTACCACAATAATAACCTGGTGCTTGCTTCACTGCCTGCCTAAAATACTTACAGAAGAAAATAAATTTAAAATGACTCAAACCTCTCTCCACTTCCAAAATGATAAAAAATGTTTTCAAATTTCTGAGTGAATCAGACTTTGACAAGGTTTAGAATATGAATGACGTGGGTCTGGGTTACAGGAGACTGGTTGCAGCAAGATTTAAATAGAACACTCAATTTGTGGCTGAGTACTGCAGCATTCTGGGCATCTTTTTGTAACTCCCCAAAACACAACTGAGCTCTCCATCTCCTAAGCATAAATTCCACTCTTAAGTAGGCCATTAAGGTTAGCTTCTTATAAAGGTACCCATAATGTAAAGAAGGCTAAATGATATCCCCATAGACTTAGAAAACATGGTCCATATGAAATCTCCATCAAAGAGCACCCTTCTGCTTGAAAAAGCTCCCTCAAAGACTTCTAAAAAATGTTGTTCAGTCAAAATTGTCCATTGAGAATAGCTTTGTGTGGTTTTCCTGAGTCCTATCTCAGTTTCTTCCAATGGATGATGGAACAGAAAGAACTGAAGATGCTCCAGAAGAAGGATCAGAACACAGTGACACTGATAATTTCAAGCCCAAATTCAATGCCATGAAATTCAATATGTATAAGCATGTTTGGATTTGTATATATATATACGTATACACATGTAGTAAGTACACTGATATATGAGTAATGATAGGATAGACAGGAACAGAACTAGGAACATCAGCAGAATATTGGTGAACAGGAACCAGCAGCATAAACCATCTTCTGGTGTGCTTAGTGCAGACACAGATGGAATATCATGTCTGTTGTTGCCCAGGTCATGGCAAAACAGTGGCAAGCAGATTAGGGAGAGTCCAGAAGACAGCAGCAGAAGTGGCTGGAGTAGGTGTCTGGACACACAGAATGAGGAGGAAAAAGTGCAAGACTTGTATCGGTCCAACATGGACTGTGGATAGAAGGGACATGTACATAGAAAAGCACGTATGGAGATAGCTGTCGTAACAACTATGAAGAAGATAGGGAGAGCATTTTACTAAAGGATGGGGAAGAAAAACTATTTCACCACAGCCACTATTAGAGTGTAGTTTCATCAGTATGACACCCACAAACAACACTTTTTTTTTAAACAACAGTCCTTTCCTCATGACTAAACTTTTGCACTGTTTGACCACTATAACATTCTCAAAGGCTACTCCAATGTTAACGTTCTCAAAGGCTACTCCAATGTTAACGTTCTCAAAGGCTACTCCAATGTTAACATATTAAGCATACAAGTAATAGCTGAATTGTGGGTACTCACCAATGTAGTAGTCAGGACTCCCAGCAAACTGTTTTTTTCCATACACTGGTTAAAGGCCCAACCACAAAAATTTGGGACTCTGAAATAACTCATTTGCCACATGGATAGGAACACAAATTACATAAACAGGCCCTGGGAAGTTTTTCTGAGGTTAGGACCAACCCTCAGTGTTCGCAGGAGGAAGACATGCGTGCCTGAAAGATGTAGGTGCTGAGTGAGTCAAGGCCCACGAATGCACACTGCATTCAGTCACAGCTTGGGAGGTTGAAGGAGAAAGCCATATTTCTGTTGATGTCTCATATCAACAATTCATCCTGTAGTAGAGCATCAGTTCCTCTGTCTGGAAGAGCCCTCTTTCTGGGGCAGGTCTCCATCACATCCTTATATACATTCCCGCCAGTTGCACAGCTGAAACCCTGCAGCAAATGTGGCACAATTCAGGGAAGATTACCTTAAGCATGTTTCTGCACCCTTTCTATTCAAGCTGGGACAGGCTTCCATCTCATATATTATACTGTCTGAGGTAACCTCTGCAGACGGCAAGATCATGTTTCAGTTTCTGGTGAAGACCTGAGGTACATCCTCCACTGGGATTTTGCAGAGAACAAACTGTGGCTGCAATCCCTCTCAAGAGAGAGATCAGCTGTGTCACGTCCTACTACTGACTTCTGGTAATAAAGACTCAATCACATAAATGATGCACCCTACAGAGAATAAAAGGATAATAGGATCTCCTCTGCCTGAATAAGAGGCTGGAGCTTTTATTCACATTTTAACTTGCTTCATTAAAATATCCTGATTATTTCTAGAGTGTGGTCCTGGCTCCCTAGGGACAAATACGGAACGAGAACAAAATTCATTGTCACTGTGACTCTGTTACCAGAAAAGATGTCTTGGTTTTTTTGTGTGCCTTGTTTCAACGGGAAAACTTGCTTGAAGAGCAAGTGCTAAAAATTCAAGTAGCGTAAATCTAAGAGAAAGTAAATCTTTCTACTGAAAAATGGTCAAAAAATTGATTTGTGAGAAATATATGTTAATGTACAACATTATATAACTTGTTTGGAATGGTTACAAAATGTATATGTTATGTTCATATGTTTGAAGAAAGGCTGTATTGTGCTGAAATCCTGAAGTGATTTCAGCTTCCTCACGCCTGACAAAAGCCAGAGATTTTTTTTTTCTTTTCCACTTGCAATGCTGTCATTAGAATATCAATTTTGGGAAAAATAAAAAAGTGAGTAGAAATAAAAAGCCTGTAATTTAGGGAGAAACTAGGAAACCGATAGGTATACTTTTAACTTCCCACTTTCAAATCTACACTATATATATTTTTCAGACATAACTAGCTATTTGTTGCCTTAATTATATGTATAATTATAAAACATTATTGTGAATTCAGTCTCCATTATGTGCACTGTGTTTAGTACACTGAGTTGGTTTTCATGCTGAAACATTACTTCACACCTCCCTGGACTGAAACACAATCTTCTTGGACTCGTTTTCACTGCCATGTAATCACAGACCATTCAATCTTTTTAGACTGCTATCTACTTCTCGATCTGTTCAGTAACTCTAATGGAAGACCCTTGTCCCAAGTTCATTCATTCCAACTTCACAACATATTACACTCAATAATACATGTTTCCATCTGACTAGCAGTAAGCATCAGAGAAGCAATACAGATGTTTGTATTACACTCAGCTCACCCACAGCAGTGCAGTTGATCTGATACAATTCTACCTGACGTGCATTTACATGCATTCAATTTGCAGTCTGTAGTCGATTTCTGCTTTCAAAATTTGTTGTGAAATTTGTTTGCGCTTTCTTTTTTACCAGATTGTTGGAAAATTACAGGTAAAATAGAAAATGTAAAAAGAAAATCCATACATATGTACCTAAGGATAACAGGTTTTTTTCCACAGGTTTTATTTCCTTTTAAGATGAAGCAGAGGGAAAAAGAAATGTCTTCATATTCACATAACAGTAAGTCAACATTCACATTTCAATTCCAATATGACAATAGAGATTTATTAAAAAAAAAAAAAAAACAAAGCCAAAGCCAGGATGTTCTCTCATGGAAAATCTTGATAAACCAAAAGCAAACTTCTAATTACATAACTTGAATCTTTGGAACCATATACAAACTCAAACATGTATAAAGCGCACTTGAATTCTACCAACAAATCACCAAATGAATCACAATAAGTCACCGAATGCATTATGAAATATATGACCAGATACATTATGAAAAAAAATGCTTGCATCACTTTTACATCATATGTGAAAATTACATCGTGTACAACTCAATTTGTGTGATCCTCTAGTTTTAAAGTACCCAAGGCTGACATGGATGAAGGTATCAGGTAACTGAACAAAATGAGAAATAAAGTCTTTTGACTGAAAAACGCCTGGAGCTATTAATTGGAGAATATTGCTACTTGAATATATCTGTTCTTGCAAGTACTTTCTTTCCAGGCCTCTGCTTTGAAAACAGGCAGAGAAATATGAAAGGCTGGAGATGAAGATGAATGGGGCTATCATCAGAAGCTTGAGAGAGAGTTATGAAAGGAAAAATCAAAACATCTGTGGTTTGTGGGTTGTTCATGAAAGTAACTAAGCTGAACAGCATTTCCCAAAGCTTGGGAGAAAAGATTAAGATTCGTATAAGAGAAAAGATGGGCTTGGAAGCTTTATTGCTTTTTACCATTGGCTTTGCTGACCCTTAAGCAAGCAACTAAATATCCTTCTGTTTTGAATAAATTACTTCTGAATTGCTTTAATTTACTCGCAGGTCTGAAAAACAAGACCAAGATAGCTGAGGTGGAGCACTGAGGTGAAATATGCATATATCTGAGGTTAAGTCCTTCAAAAGTCACATGGGGAAAAAGAAAAAAAAGATTCCACTCTTCTTTTAGTCACCATCCAAAGTGACAGAAGCACATCTAAACTATAGTTAAAAGAGCCTTCTTAAAGACAGCGAGTGGCAACAGTAGTAACAAAAAATGGTGCTCTGCCTGCATTTACCACTGCCATCTAGCACACACATATGAATGGATAACTTCTATTAGCATCACAGGAGAAATCCATCTATGTTTGATACTGCCCAGTGCACTGTGCAAAGGCCTCAATCTCAAATCAGTGTTCTGTAGCCCCTCCACTCGATAGCCAACATAAAAATGCAGTATTCAGAAGCCAGCATTAAGGATCCAGGTTTCACATGGAGCGCATAATACAAGGCAAAATATCTCAATGCAATTCAAATCCTGGCACCATTAAACAATTAAGTGCCTGGAGCTTGCTCACCAGAAATGCTTAGCTCAGAGGTGGATCTGACATCCCATTTCTTTTCCAAGCGAAAGCAGCTGACTCTGCTACAGACAAACATCTCGGGCCACTGAGGATGGAGAGATTCACTCTTTGACTGAGGAAAGCTGTTTCAAAATCATCCCTCCCCTCCCCCCCCCAAGATAATTTTTCAAATAAGAGAGTAAGATTTATGGTTTTACTTTAAACACAGCTGTATTCCATTCTCAGCTGAGAACAATCTCTAAGATAAAAACCTTGCAAATAGAATAACATTTAGGACATGGGAGACATCAGATTTTTTTCTTTCAGTGTGAGGTATTTCAGAACCAAGAGTATGTTGCAGCCACCCATTTAAAAGGGGTTTAAAATCAACCTCTTCTTATTGAAGGTGAGACTACTGAACTGCAATGAATCCATAGAGATTTCACAGAAATGAGGGTAAAGCCCTTAGCCCTTCCTCCTCTCAGCATGGTTTCTGCTTAAAGCACTTGGAGGTTACAGAAAAGGCAGGTATGACATTACTTTCTCTGATGGGTCCATTTAAAAGAATGCCTATCCTGTCTCCTGTGAAGAGCTTCAATCCATTATTAATTCAACAGGTATCCTAGTATACTAATAGTATGTGGTAAAAGTACTCCAGATACATCACCATGTTGCAACCCTTGACTATTCTTTAGACCCTTTTGAAAAGTACTTTTGTCATAATCAAAGTCATTAAAATGTTCTGCTTCTTCATTAAGATGACCTGCTTCTGATATTCATTCTCTGCAACTAGGAGAACATTTAAGGTTGGACTCTCTGAATATAATCATTTTGAATAGTGCCAATGTTAAAATTGATCTTAAACTTTGTCAATGCTCAGTGCGAAAAGAAATAGTTTCAGAGTCAAATCTTGCTGGTGCTTCCGTCAGTGCCTCCAAGTGACCTCCTGAGGTAGGCTATAATTGTTCCCTCAGTTGTATTTTGCCTGTAGAGGGAAGGCAAAATCTGAGCAAATCAGTACAGACTTAGACAGAGGTAAGCTCCTAGGAACTGCTGCTGCAATTCCTCTTCTCTGTTCCAAGTCACTATCTCTTTGGGTTGCCTCTAAAGTCAAGCTCTGGAATCAAGTAATCTCACCCAGCTGCTAAACTGAATTTGCAGGCACAGACTGAAAATTCTTCATTCTACCCATGGAAAGATGCTTTGGAAAAAAAAAAAAAAGGCTTATCACATATACTTCTGATACTTAAAAAATGCAATACTTGACTCCTTTGGGAGACACTTAATTGTCTTTTACCTCCCATGTTTATCACACTTTAATACTGAATATATAACCCTCCCCAGAAGGATAAATATTTTCAGACCTCTCTATTTCAGATTTGTGTTTACTGACATCTACTGGCTGTTCTAATTCATATCTTCATTTGTTCATGGAGTTATAAATAGGTCAGTTTCACACTGCTATAACTCCAATGACTTCAACAGCATCACATAAGGGAAAACTGTTCCTTTTTGTATCTGTGTATAATACAGAAAATTTAATTCACATGTATTACTTCTAGAATTATCTTAATAAATTAAGTATGATACATTAACAGGCTACCTATTAAAATACCTCAAGTAAAAGGACACACAATGAAATACAACTGCCAAATTAAAAATCATCCCTCTTAAATACATTTTGCTTTTCTGAAATCCAATAAGAGGTCCTTTAACGCAGCAACATATGCTTTCCAGAAAAAAAACAGTACCTGTAGAATACAGTTAATAAAATCATCTACTAACTATTTAGAAAAATAATACTTTCCTACAGCTAGCACTCTACCAAAAAAAAAAAAATAAAAAAATAAAAAAATTAGGCAAGCTGAAAATAAACAATATTGACCAAGAAACAAGAGATGACACCTGGATTCAATGTTAAAGATATCAGAGGAATTCTTCCAACTGAAATGGTTTTATCACTCACATGAAATATATCAGTTTTAGAGAAGTTTCATTGCACATCCTTCTAATATGTCTGAGCATTGCTTAAATATAATCTGAGAAACCTGACCACACCTCTTGACACAAAATGAACAAATGCTGCCTGAAACACTGTCTGAAAGGAAAGGAATTCAGGGTAGCTCTTTGAGTAAGCACAGCTGGTCAATACAAATGGGAAAATATGATTCACCTTTAATGAATTTCAGAATCACAAATTTTCTTAGCAGCAAGATTCTGCTAGGACTTTTATTAACCTTCCAGCAGAAATATTTAGAAACTTCTCATTTCATTTTATACTAAATTAGATGAAGAATTAACAGAAGTGTTTCACAGGAATTTACAGGAAACATCTGTCTGAGATGAACCTGAGAAAAGCCAACAGCTTACATAGGCTATGTCATTTAGGACAATTTCCCACCAGAACCAACTGCTCTTCTGAAATCAGCAATGGTGTCTGTTGCCACCAAAAGCTGAGCAAGTAGCAAGGCTTGTAACCAAATGCCACTCCCCCACCAGCAGTGAGAAAAAAATTTGTTTCCTGAAATTTCTGCTTTTCCTTTCCCTCTTTCAAAATGAAATCTGTCAACAGAAGCATCATGGATTCATACATTCAAAGTATTTGTCACCATAACTATTCTTTGATAGCTTTTAGAATACAAACATAGGGTACGGAAAATGTGTCTGAGTTAAATTAATAACACTTACA
The DNA here is from genome assembly GCF_002078875.1 of Numida meleagris. Lineage (NCBI taxonomy): Eukaryota > Metazoa > Chordata > Aves > Galliformes > Numididae > Numida > Numida meleagris. The sequence continues at coordinate 109,348,211 of NC_034410.1, read as the reverse complement.
TAAGATGAATCCCTCAGTGGAAGTGATTTAGATACCTGGATTATTTATGTCAATTTGCTGAATTTTAAAGAGAAGCTAGAAAGAGCTACTGATATCCTGTGAGTGAAGAGATGAAATAGAATGTTCATTTCTGAAGATCAGTGCAAAAGAAATATGCATCTACCTGAAGGCAGAACATGGGATTTCAAGAAAATAGTCTCTCAGGAACCCGGGAGAGAAGAAGTATACCTGAACTTAGGAGTTGGACAGCTCATACAACTTCAGTTCATACACTCACGGTTTGGAGATTAATGAGAAAAATTCAGATTAATATGCCAATAAACTAAGAAATATGTGTAGAGGCTTAGCTATATTCTGCACTGTATGCTGAGAAGGGGTTTCCAAAATTCTATTATTACCCCTCTCAGAATATATAGAAAAAAGTTTTACAGTGTGAGACAATACTGAATATCAGAAAGCTCACATGGTTCTTTTTGTTTGATTCTGATAGGTACTACCAAAGAAGGCAAGGGCAAATTAAGAAGCTTAGTAAAATCACAGTTAAATGCTTACTTTAAATATGGAAATGCATTCCACAGTTCCCAAAATAAATTCTCAGATGAACACACATCATCTTGTGAAGTTTAATTAATGGATTCTTTAAACAAACAAACAAACAAACAAAAAAAAAACACAAATAGCCTTTTTGAAATAGTATATAGAAGCTTCTTTAGTTGATCACTGATATGTTCAAAGTCTAATTTTCCCTCTGAGAAAAGCAGAGTATTCTCTGAAAACTTCACTGGTCAAATCCTTTAGAATGAGACTAGGATCAAATTATAAACTGTTTATTTTCATTAATACATTACTGGCACATAACTATGCTAACAGAATGAGTGGTAATCCACTAACTCAACTAGAGTATCAAACATCTTGTATTTATATAAATACGTATCCTAGTATTTAGAAGTAACTTTAATTCTTTCATTTAATTCTTTAGTCATATTGCTAAAACAAAATTGTTGTCCAGGAGATCAAAATTTTATCTCTATGGGCAAAATGCTGAGATGAGAATGCCTCTGTCAGAATGACAAAGATCAGCTGCTATTCTTGTTTACTGATGGATAGAGACAGAGACCAATGGTTTGACTGCATTCTTTCTTGTGGAGAATCTTAGGACTCCTGTACGTGAGAAAAGTGCAAATGAGAACAGTAAAGTCTGGCACCTAGATTACAAGCACCAAAACATTCATATTTTAAAATGAGAAGCATATTTTTAGCACAATGAACAATGCATGATTATAAACATTATAAATGAGATGACTATAACAAAACTCCACTCACAGTAATAACTTTCTGCTTTCCAATTTTCTACAAATTGACCTAAAGCCATCCTCAGAAACAAGGCGATAAAGCAGAGAGGCTGCATACCTTGAAGATCACCAACACCTTGAAAATGTATCTATTGACTTGGAAGGAAAAGCATTCTGAAATCAAAGGCCACTGCAAAATCCCATCTACAGAGGATCAGCACTATCTGAAAACTCAGTCAACGTGGCTACTAAATTTCAACTACCAATTAGCTAATAATCACCATAGATCAGGAGGTATTAGATGATCTCCAAAGGTCTCTTCCAACCTCAACCATTCTGTGATTCTGTGTGGTTCTCCAATAAGCTGCTTAAAGAAACACATTAAGACAAAACCTCAAAACGTAAAATGAAAATATAGTACAGTAGATGTAGATACAAACTAAACCTAAATTAACTTAGTAGATACCAGAAACAGTGTAACATTAACATGGCACACTGCATTGGTTAAAATGCCTGAGAGGAAGAGCTACTCTGTGTTCCTAACAAAGACTCTTTTCTATTGGGAAAAAACTACTTTAAAGACCCAGACTATATCTTTGCACGATTTTATAGAACACATTTTTTTTTTTTTGTAAGCAGATGGAATATATTTTTTAAGCAGGAACAATCATTTCATATGGTTCTAAGACTTTCATTAAATAAAAGTAGAAAAATTAGCCATTTTTAAGCCAGTGGTTCTTATGTTCTTCAAAATCAGAGAGCTGCAGAAAATGTCAGCTAACGCTGAGAAGAAAATGGAATTATATGTTTGTCCACTATAAGAATAGGATATTCAGCTACCTACCAGTGCAACAATCTTCACCCACCTGCAAAAATGAACAGCACTGGAGACAGACAGACCAAAAATCCAAGTAGTAACAGGCTCATCACAGATTTCTTGCGACAGTGTGCCTTTAGGAATTACTAGACTAATTACATGTAAAATTACAGGTTATTTTGCTTCCTTACCAATTAACACCAACATCCCTATTGTTGACTGTTATTATTAAGAAATGTAACCTTGCTCTAGAGCACTTCTCTGTACCAGCATTATTAACTCTTCATTCCTGAAGACACTGAAGCACGGGAGAAAGTGATTTCTCTGGTAATGAAGGAGAAAGGGAAAGGAAGAAAAAAAAGATTAAGAATGCTAGTTTGAAATGCCAGGAAGTAGAGGAGTATTAAAGATGCTATCCAAGTAGCAAGATCTTTGACTTCAATGTCCAAACTGCACTCTATTCATTTATACATAGCAGAAGTCTCAGACTTCCTGAAGGAGCAACGAATGCTCTGTCAGATACCTACCATAAGGAACCTTTTAGAACGTGCCCGCATTACTTTGGCAGTACCAGGAATGACACCTAACCTTTTAATTAAATTCAAAATTGAACATCAATAATCTAAGAAGAATTTATTTTCATAGTTTATTTCTAGCAATCCATGCAAAACTTTAATGGAAACCAATATTACTCCATCACCTGAAGAACTTACAGAATGAATTCAAGTATTTGTTTCATACTTTTAAAATCGTATTCTGTTTCATAAGATGCTTCTTGCCCCACGTAAATTGCTTCTCAGTTATCATAGATGAGAATATCAAAGAGAAACAGCTTTTATTATTAGTCCTGCAAACAAAGTCTAGAGTTTGAAAAACTAGCTGTGTTTGTTGTGATCATTTATCAGCAAGGATTTGACATTCACAACTTCATTAAATAGCTTTGCTGGTGACACACAACAGGGCGATGTTCCTGTTATCCTGCAAAGCATCATCGTTATCAGCACCACTAAAAGGGCAAAAGGGTTATGAAAAAATGACTCTTTATTAAATTGAAAAATCTGCAATTTAATTCTGAATATATACATGGAGTAGACCGATGAAGAAAAGTTCATTTTAAAAAGCACAAAAAAGCCACCATCACCAGTCTGAGCCCCATCTAAAGACATTATTTAACCTTACTCCTAATGTAAATAATTTCACCAAACTCTCTATATAGCTTTTTTTGCTACATTATTAAAGACAATTCCCGTCCCAAAGAATTTACAACTTAATGTAGAGCAAAGAATCTCATGAAGAAAAGTTACTGTATTAACTAAAAATAATGAAATATATGACATTCATATCTCATATATTATTAGATGTAAAATGAAATAACTGTCAAACAGCAAAATTAAAATTTTATTTGGAATAATTTAAGACGGACAAAGAGAAAAGATCTTTTTAGGGCAAGGGAACTGTAGTACATTATAGCAAAAAATTTACATTCATTCTTTGATACTGACTGTCATCAGAATAGGTGACCAAAACCTCAAAAAAGCATATAGCTTATTGGCAAAAATCTAACAAAAACTTGTGAAAGATTTCAGTTTATGTATACTCAGATATACATGAGAATGTTAAAAAAATTAGTAACACTATGATCTTTAGAAAATATACAATTTTTGAAAGGCTGGTAACATATTGGATTGCCTTCCCAAGAGAATTCCACATGCATTCGTACAACTATAGAATTCTCCCCGTCAAATAGATCTTAAATCCTTTCTGAAAGTACTTATCTAATCTGAAGGATACTATATTATTTTTTTTCCAGGTTCAGACATCATATTGAATCTTTGAATTTATTTCCAAACACAACACAGAAAATATAATGCAATGACATGACTAATATCTGAATTTAGTACAAATACCTTTTGAGATCAGATTGCCGCTACTCTATTCAACTTCAAAAAAAAGAAAGGTATACTCTTTGTGCTCAGATGTGCAGTTGCTACTCCTAATGAGCTTCAAAGCCCTTTAAAAATGAATCAGTGGGAGCTATGTGATTAAAGAAATAAAGGATATCTGCGCAGAATCCCTCCCCACCCAAATTACTAGTGAAATGTAAGAACATTTAGATTTAACTTTTCAGAGAACACTGAAAAAAATGACCATCTCTACCGTGACTAACAGGCTTCTCTGTAAATTTTGTCTCTTCTGTGCTTGCAGAGCTCATCTAAACATTTTAACTGGAGGTAAGCACTTATTCTGCATCCTTTGAAATCTGCTCCAGAGTGACTGAACTAAATATTTAGGATCGCTTCCATATGAAATACAGCCAGAGCAAATCTGCCAAGTCTTACACAATCTGCATTTAGAATGAGACCCAGTCTCTAGTCTCCTGTTTTTCATTGTGGTATTAGCCACCCAGACTGGAATGCTGAGCGTGGCTCTCTGACTTGCCCCTAGTACCTGACACTAATACCTAATACCTAGCTCTAATATCTAATTCTTCCCTGGCTCACTGAAGTAACCTATACGCACAACAAAATTTTCAGTGAATTTCACGCTCCACAATACATGTTTTCAAGAGCTACATGTGCTTGGCAGATAGGTCCTGCTGTGCTCCAGGAGAGAGGTGTGATGATGTGCTGAAGCAAAGCACAGTGCTCATTTGCCAGGCTGTGTGCTTAGAAAAAAGTAATCATAGAATAGAATTGCTCAGGTTGGAAAAGTCCTTCAAGATCATCAAGTCCAACCGCAACCTAACCATACTACCCTAACTCTAACAACCCACCACTAAATCATGTCCCTGAGCACCACATCCAAACGGTTTTTAAACACATTCAGGGATGGTGACTCAACCACCTCTCCGGGGAACCTATTCCAGTGCCTTACAACCCTTTCTCTAAAGAAGTTTTTGCTGATATCCAAACTAAATCTTCCCTGGCGCAACTTGAGGCTGTTTCCCCTTGTCCTGTCACCTGTCACCAGTGAGAAGAGACCAGCCCCACTCTCACTGCAATCACCTTTCAGGTATTTGAAGAGAGCAATGAGATATCCTCTCAGCCTCCTCTTCCCAAGACTAAACAGACCCAGTTCCTTTAGTCGTTTCTTGTAAGGCATATTCTTCAAGCCCTTCACAAGCCTTGTTGCCCTTCTTTGGACCTGCTCCAGCACCTCAATGTCCTTTCTGTACTGAGGTGCCCAAAACTGAACACAGTACTCAAGGTGAGGCCTCACCAGTGCCGAGTACAGGGGCAGGATGACTTCCCTAGTCCTGCTCACCACCCCGTTCCTGATACAAGCCAGGATGCCACTGGCCTTCTTGGCCACCTGGGCACAGTGGTGGCTCATATTCAACCAGCTGTCCACCAGTACACCAAGGTCCCTTTCCGTCAGGCAGCTTTCCAGCCACTCTTCCCAAACCTGGGGTTGTTGTGACCAAAGTGCAGGACGCAACACTTGGCCCTGTTGAAACTCATACGGTTTACCTTGGCCCATCAGTCCAGTCTATCCAGGTCCCTCTGTAGTGCCTTTCTACCCTCCAGCAGATCAACACTCCCTCCCAACTTGGTGTCGTCTGCAAACTTACTGAGAGTGCACTCAATCCCCTCATCAAGATCATTGATAAAGATGTTGAATAGAAGAGGCCCCAGCACCGAGCCCTGGGGGACACCGCTCGTGACTGGCCGCCATCTGGATTGAACTCCATTGACCACAACTCTCTGGGCCCGGCCATCCAGCCAGTGTTTCACCTAGCAGAGCATATGCCCATCCAAACCATGGGCAGACAGCTTCTCCACAAGGATGTTGTGGGGGACAGTGTCAAAGGCCTCACTGAAGTCCAGGTAGACTACATCAACAGCCTTTCCTTCATCCACTAAACGGGTCACCTTGTCATAGAATGAAATCAGGTTTGTCAAGCAGGATCTACCATTCATGAACCCATGCTGACTGGGCCTGATCCCCTAGTTGACCTTTAACTGATCCATGATGGCTCCTGAGATTATCTGTTCCATAACCTTCCCTGGCACTGAGGTGAGACTGATAGGTCTATAGCTACCAGGATCATCTTTCTGGCCCTTCTTGAAGATGGGCGTCACATTTACCAGTTTCCAGTCCACTGGGACATTCCCTGTTAGCCAGGACTGTCGAAGGATGATGGAGAGTGGCTTGGCAACCACATCCGCCAAATCCCTCAGCACTCTAGGGCGAAATCCATCTGGCCCCATGGACTTGTGAGTGTCCAGCTTTTGGTGCAGGTCCAAAACCATCTCAACATGGATTATGAAGGGCCAATTCTGTTCCCCATCCCTATCTACCAGCACAAGGGACTGTGTGCCTCCGGAGCAAGTAGTCCTACTATTAAAGACTGAGGTGAAGAAGGCATTAAGTACCTCAGTCTTATCCTGATCCTTGGTCACTCTGTTGCCTTCAGCATCCAACAAAGGATGGAGATTCTCCCTAGCCCCCCTCTTACTGTTGATGTATTTATAGAAACATTTATTGTTGTTCTTCACCATAGTGGCCAAGTTCAGTTCTAGCTGGGCTTTGGCTTTTCTAATTTTCTCCCTGTCAGCTTTACTACATATTTGCAGTCCTCATAAGTTGCTTGCCCCCTCTTCCAAAGACCATAAACTTTCCTTTTGTTCCTGAGTTCCAGCCAAAGGTCTCTGTTCAGCCAGACCGGTCTCCTACCTCATCGACTCATCTTCTGAGCCTAATTAGGGAAGGAGAAAGGAAGGAGAAGGGTCCAGATTTTCCTCAACTGGTCCCTCTTCATCAAGTGACCTTGCACAGATTAACTTTGCAGAAGCACTGTTGAGTGCACATTTCCACATACATGAGGTCTTGCATGTTGAAAGAGAAGTGGAGATAAATGCTGAAATTTAAAAATTCTTTTAAGAAAATTCAGAATCGTGGAATTGTAGGAAACGTTCATAAGCAAGGATTATATGGAGGTCAGCTGCTTTCCACATGGGGCCAAAAGTTTATATCAATTTACCCAAAGCTTTGTCCAGTTACATTCTGAATGTCTCCAAGAGTGGAGATCCCACAACTTCTCTGTGTAGTCTGCCTCCAGGTTTGATTACCTTCATGTTGAAGAATTTGTTCCTTAAGCCTAGCTAGACTTGTGTCTAGTTTGTCATTTTCTCACTGAGCACCTCCAAATCAGTCCCCTCCTACCTTCTGTCATGAGGTAGTTGGGGTCAGCAATTATATTCTCCATCCTCCTTCTCCATTTCTTTTCATTCATCGTATCTTTCAGCAGTCGCATGTACATCAGGCATATAAAATAAAAGAGTTATAACTGCTGCTTCTGTTTCTAATATTGGCTCTTCTGGCCACTGTGATACAGCTAGAGATACATTAGAATAAAAGCAAAAGTGTTTTGACAACGCAAAATTAACTGAGGTAACAATACTTTTCCGCTAGTATATCTGTACCACAGAATAAATTTGACCATTTGTGCTTATACTGATGCTATATTCATTCAAAGGAGATGTTGAGATTTTTGGTAAGCTGTGTGAATTATTTTCTATTGACTTACAGAACGAGTTGCTTCTCCTTCCTATACATCCACAGAGTCACAGGAAGACAACCGAAAACGACTAGTAATGGAGTGGAATTAACTGATGTGCACTCCACAGAGCAGTATGTTAATGAGCACCAAACAGTACTGCCTCGAGTTTCATCCTATATTTCCTGATGTGCTCATTACCTTAAATTAGGAAGAAGACAGAGGACATTCAGCTTAGGGGTTTTACCTATGGATGTTACTGTCACATTAATAGACCCAGATATTAATTTGAAGAAAAGCAAACAATACGCACGCACAAAAGAGAGAATCCAAAATTAAACCATAAGGCTGTGCATATTAATCTTTGCAGTTTTGCTTTCCGGAAATGGTCAGGGATAAGATCTGATTCTCAGGATAGATTTTCAGACTTAACACAGAATTCCCAAGTTTGGTCAGAACAGTAAATTTAGAATCCCCCAGAGTCTAAAATGTAATCTTCAGCTTTCATTGTACACACTGTTACACAGATTGAATGCTACAATTATTTTTCTTTAAAATATATGCTGCTGGCAAGTGTCTTTAATTGTGCAGAACTTGAGAAGTGGGATGCTAAAAGACATTTTTAAAACATTCTTAATAAAATTTCCACCATTTCAGCCCCATGTCATATCACAGGCACTTGGTACATCATCTGTATGGTGAGCAGAGGCTCATAGCAGCTGTATTATAATGCATATCTCAGCTTAATACTGCCAGAGGGTACCTGCAGTATCCTCAGTATTTAACCTCAACATAGAATTACTGCTTCACTAATAAAATAGATACAGTGAGCTGTGCACGTAATGGAAGGGGGTGAGAATGCACAAGAACAGGACAAAAAGCTGTTTGGTTTTTTTTCAGTCCCACTCCCCAGCTGAAACTCTCCAAAGACATGAGGTGTATGATGCTGCTCCTAACAATGAAATATTAAACAACAAAAGAGGGTCATCAGCACCACCAGCAGCCAGGTGAGTGTGTTTTGTTGGATGAAAGAAGTAAAACTATAACTCCAGCACACTTTGAATTCGGATTCTATCTGCAATCTAGAGTTTGCAGTTATCTCTGCAGTCTAGAGAGATAGGAGCAGGATGCAAGGCAAACACCAATATGAATTTAATATAATTTGTTTTATTCTAATAGGGAAGCTGGCATGGGTAATTTTCAGATCAATTTTCTTCCCAACACAATTTAGGTACAGTCATTCACTTGTAGAGAATGGCTGCTTTTCAGAGAGGATTCAGACCTTTATCTCGTTACACATTCTTCAGTCCGCTCAGCTGGGTCAGAAGTGCATGCCAGAATGTCCAACAGAAAGCCTATAGGGTGTCAAGGCTTTGCCCCTGAGAAACAGTTCAGAAAATATATTCCAGAAGGGTCAAGTGACAAGGGGAAAAAGATAAGAAAAAAAGCATATATATAAACTGAACGTTAAAATCTTTTTCCTCCTGGAAATGTAACATGACAGTTTGCGTGAATGGCTCTCACATGATGTTGTCACCCTTCATTCTGTAACTGGCTGAATGATGTCTAACAGAAAGCTCTTCTCACCTAACCTTCGGGGATTAGACTTTTGAAGCAGACTTAGGTAACTTCAAGTAGATGGATGTTAAAGACATTGCAATCCTTAATACAAGGAAGATTCTTACTGACAAATGTTTCTTGGTTTATTTTCTATAATGCTAATGCTGTATAGAAGTAATTGCAGGCTTGTAAAACCTTGTTGTGTCAATATGCAATAGGTCACTGTCCTTTCTTACTAGTGAGAAAATGTAGAAATGAAATGAGAGATGTGATCTATTAAAGGAATTGAGGAAGTAGGTAACTACATAGATATTATAAACACAACAAAAAAGTGCTTATATATTATACCAAATTACTAGTCTTAACTTTTTGTAAACTTCAATTTTTCTCTTTGTGATTATGTTACCTTATATTCCATCATTTGCAGTACTACTTACAGCCCATCCCTAACACATATAAGCACCATTAACCATCTACACCAGTACAGTTGTTAGGACTAGGTTATATATGGTAAGCTCCTTGATGAAGGACTGTATCACAGGTACAGTGTTGCTCTGTATAATACAGCAATAACTGCTTAAGTCCAACAAATAACAATGTATTGAATAATAAAGCTATTATCACTTGCTTGAAGCTCCATTCATTTAAAAAGTAATTTTGCTTATATCTTGTCTTGTACTACATTTAAAAAAACCTACAAATCGTAACTGTTCAGTGCATGCTAGGTCAACTTCTTCTTACATATTACAGTCACATCAGGGAGACGCATTGCTCTGTGCTATTCAGAGAGATGTCAGAAAGGCAGAGCTAGACAACACACCATCACACAGAGATACCAAACTAAGGCTAAGTGATCTAAGCCTGAGTTGAATTTATGCAGCCTAATTACATTCACCTGGTGCTACTTTATCCTAAAAAATCTACAGCTTGCACAGCTGCTGTGCTTTTTGTAGTACCTGGGCTATTCTCTCTATATGCTACAGAGTAATTTTTCACCTGAAGAGTTCATGGTCTGGAAAAACAAAGCCATAAATGGAAAACAGGACGAGAACAAGAGAAAAATACTTGATTTCTCCAGTATGTAGCCTGTCATGAGCACGTCTGCATGTATTAGATCATCAGAGTTAGTAACAGGAGCAAAACAAGCAAATTAATAGCAGGCACAGGTATTGCTAGGCTCATGCAGTTGTGCTTTTGTGCTTTGTGATTACTTTCTATATTACTTGATAGGCAAAGGACATAGGTGGAGATGATAGTGGTTGTGAGAACATTCAAAACTATCTTCAGTTAGTTATGACTAAGCAGTATCATTGTATGATTTGAAAGTTTTCTGTGTGCTATAGATATAACTACTCTGCAAGTATGCTACAAATATTTATTCCATGCTAACCTGATTATTCAGTAAAAAATATTATCTTTTTAAGCACCTTTTTTCTACCATGAAAAGCATGAGTTTTAGGTGGGTGTGGACAGACCTCCAAAAGGTTAGGCAAGAGTCAAGGCCCATATATTAGATAGGAGGATATGTAAATACATTAGTTAGTTGATGTAAACTAAGCAGTAGCTCTGCACGATTGTTTAAATCTCAGTGTGTAAATACTACAAGTATAATTTCTAAAGCAAACATTCAAGCGCCTCAGTTGAACTAGTCTTGGAATTCACCATGAGTAAGAGTAGTATGTTATAGAAAATACCTGCATATATGCCAGGAGACATAGTCTAACATCAAAAACAAGTTTTATTTGCTTTGTTTGCCTGTTTATTTGTTTCTGCACACGTATCTGTATACATTCTGTAGCTATTCTGGGATTAAATTACTTCCTTATAACAAAATTGATGGATTATCTTAAAACATGATAGCTGGTGAAAAAGCTTTGCAGAGGTCTTGCTTAGAATTTTACTGTGACAAATTCAGGATGATGAAAATCCTGTAAGCGGAGCTTCTCTAAAAGGCCAGGTGTAGAGGAATGCATCAAATGCATGAGAAAGGTCCTTTGCCAGACAGTACAGCACAGTAAGACTGAAACCCTAATTTACCACTCACATTAACACTGTAGATTGGCATGCTATCCGGCATACATTTCTCAGATACAGAAAGTCACTGTAAATTGTCAAAACAGCTATTCAGATAAGGCAGCTAATTCACATCGACACAAGTATATGTGATCAGGGGAGGACAAATCCCTTCTGAGCAGGATGCTGGACTCAGGGAGAAGGAGCACAGGCGAGAGAGAAGCATGATCTTACCGAACCAAGCAGGTCTCCCTAGGGGCAGAGAGAAGGTCACAGCACTGGAGTGCTCTGGCTCTGACATCTATCATTGCTGGTGAGGGCTGTGGAGATTTCCTCGTCTAGGCAATGGAGCAGGAAAGCTCTACCACAAAAAGAACAGCAGAGAAGGGGTTGGGGGCAGCCCTGCTCATTGCTGTGCAAGTGGAAATGGGAGGGGAAGATACAAGAAAAAAAATGTGTGGAAAGCTCTTGGCAATTATAATGCTTCAAACTGATATCCAGTGCCAATGGAAATCCCCTATCTTTGCTTACACAGAAATTTTTGCACAATGTTGGCAGTAATGCAAAGACAAACACCTCTGAACAATACAAACCTATTTACATGATGTGCTACCTGTGTACATAGTAGTACTAGTTATCTGTCAAATACATACTACAACTTAGTTTTTCCCACTTCCAAGCATAACTTTTAATAAGAATAAAAAGGCATTCTTCCAGGTTCAGTAATGTAAAACATTGGATGAGTACAAAAATATAGTAAAAGCATCAAATCAATGCTTGAGATTTAATGAAATTAGAATTTAATGTGAGTGAATAAATCATTTTAACCCGGATTAGCTTCATCTAAATCCAATCTTCAGATTTTGGTAAATGATTCCCTGAAGAAACTCTGCCTAGATCATTATCTAGTACTACTCTTCATTCCATAAAACCTGGGTATACTTATGTCCAACAAGGAGATCTGAACTTGTCTACTGGATTTACTTCACATTCGCCTCTGAAAGCTTTATCTTGTAATCTGATCCGAGTTAATGACATTTAGGCTCTCATAATCCTGCTGCTGTGCTAGTGCTGCACATGAGCAGGGAGGCTTTTCTCTGCATTAAATTGCATGACTGAGACACCCAATATTTAAGCTTATACTTCAGGAAGGGGACTGGGACTAGCATAACCACTACTGACTCCCTATAACCTTGGGCAAATCACCTCACCCTTGCATGTCTCATTTTAGTCTTCCGTTAAACATGAATAATAATACTGGAGAGAGCACTTTAATGTCTTTGGATGAAAGACTTAATATAGTGCAAAGTATTTTTATTTAATATCAGAATATAGCTTTCAAAGTAACATCTTATGTGGAGTGGAAAATTATGATCTTATATAATCTGTTGTATACAGGCACTGACAGTTTATCCTTGAGGGTCTGGCAAGAAATAACTATGAGAAGGTAATGGCTGTGAAGAATATTTTTCTCTAGCCATGACACATCCCCTAGGACACAAAGGTATTAGCAATTAGTTTTGTTCCCCTTTTGAGAAAAATACATTAAGTGATATCAGGGAAATTGTCTACTCACTTGGGGCAAATGCACCTATAGCTCAATTGCTGTTCTTTCTGGGGAGATTTTTTTCTCATTCCAGGCCATAAATGTACATACTAGCCCCTTACAGTACAGACATAATGAATGAGCAAATACATAGGCACTATTTTGTGTAAATTTCCTCACAGACACAGAGAATTAATTCTGGTTGTACTTTAACCAAAACCCAAGCAATAGCTCAAACCCAAACTTAGTATTTCAATGTCAAATTTACAGGGGTTGCACTCAGTCTGCTCTTATTCATATGCCCTAGGCAAACTCTTGGATATTGCTGGGCTGGGAGCTTCAGTCCCTCCATGCAGATAGGAGGAGCTTGCTGAGTCTGGCCCGTACACCTCTGCATACCATGTGGTTGTGCAGGAACATTGCAGGTCTCATTATTTGACAAAAGAAGAAGGGATTTACAGCACTTGAGCTTTAGATGATCATTAAAAAGCGTGTTTGCCACCAGCATATCAGCAGCCTCCTTTATGGCCCAGAGCTGTACCATACCCTAGATTGCTGGCCTTATAAAATAGGGCCAAACTCCCATCAGCATGGAGCATGTTGAATGGAATTCAGGCTGGAAATATCAGTTGAGTACACATTTATGGAAATGGTTAACCTTACTACTGGGAGACCAACAGAGCAACTCACAGGTGGGTATCAAGTAAATATTTGCCACTGGAGGGCTTTAATGACTTGTTTTGTCCAAGTCATTTTAGAAAACGTCTTCACTAAAGAGAAGACATTTTATAGCACAAAGTAATAGAATATTCTCTTGGAATCAGAGGTATTAATAACAGGCCTAAAGACAGCAAAAGCATAAAGAAAGTACAAGAAAGTGTAAAATCTTCTAAACTAATTCCACTTAAAACACCTTCAAGTTGAGGCTGAGCTCCTCTGGTGTATTTCTAGAAACACTGAAGAGTCTTGGTGAGGAAAAAAAAATGCACATAAAATAAAAAGAACCTTTACGAAAGCATTTTTGTCTAATTTTATAATCAGAAATTGAGCTAGATGAATGGAAAACAATTTCAGATAACTGTTATTTCAGAAAGAGAATCTTAGAAATACCATTCTATCTTTATTTTATTTCTGCTTTTTTATAGTATTTTGGTTACTCACTTTTCACCACCAGCTGGCCAAGCCAATAAACTACATGGGTCACACATGGGAGAGCTGTCTGATAAATGAAGAATTAGAAGGATTTAAATTTAATGCCAGCTTCTCCATTAAAGAAATATTCAAATGATAGGAACACAGAAATGCTGAATGCTGAATCAGAAGTACAGTGACACAGCTGGTGTTCCACAAATAAATAACCTAAGGAAATTTGTATCTACTCAAATGGAGAAGAGATAGTAAATAAATGTTATTACCTGGAAATAAATTCTGGCAAATGCTTTTATAAAACAAACAAACCTTTTCCAGCCTAGTAAATATAAACATTTATTTGCATGCTGAGAAAACCAAGAATCTTGAATAATTTTGGCCATTACAGTGTACTTACTTAGCATCTATTTGTCCTTTCCTTTAATAGAAATCTAATACTCTGTTCTCCCTTGGAGGCTTATTAGAACATAAAATGCCAAAGGATAAAACAAACACAAATAAATGGTGGTAGGAATTCTAAGAGAAGAGTAATCAGTTTACATTTGGGGGTTTGAATTGCTAGTGAATTACACTTCTGAAATCATATTCAGTGGGTGTTTTACTTTATAATCGATTTTTACATTTTTCAGGCATGAAGCCAACAGACTACAATGACATAAACATAGAATCAAAAATCTCATAGGATCCGCACTGACCATACGTTAATTGGCCAAAGAGTTCCAAGCATGCAGTATGGTTATTAACAGAAAAACAACACAAAACAGCTTACTTCTTATATGTTTATAGCGCATCTGAATACCTCTTGCCCATTATCTACTCAGACACCAGTTTCCATGTGAAAAACGGTTTTTTGGTAAATCGTTCCTAGGCAAAAAGAAGCAAAGAAATTAAATCAAGCCTGTCCATAACTGACCGCCCTACCTCAGTACACACATATGCTAAAGTTTTGGTCTTCAAAAATTACGGTGTAATAAGCCTCCAAAATATCCGAAGGATTTCATATTTGGGATTATTTTTTCTAACTAGTGTGCTTGATTTACACACTGCTGAGATGTCCTGCTCTCTTTCTTGCATGTAGAGAGTCCTGTACACTTTCATAAGAATTTTCTTCCCCTCAGTCTGATCTACTTTCCTTTATTCCAAATGATCCTGATCTAGAAAGGGAAAGATGAGGGCAGTCGGCTGAACATGGGCACCTTCCCTTCTCTCTTTGAATTCACTTCTGAGCCCTAGAAATTGCATCAAGTTTTTCCTTCTGCAAATTAAGTTGTCTGAATATTCATTGAAAAAAGCCCAAGGTAACATCAAATGAAAATCACTATGAAGAGCATTTGTTAACATCTTTCAGCTTTCTGTGTAGCTCCACCCTCAGTAAGTGAGAAGTAGGGAGGTAGTGAATGGCAATTTTCCAAGACATGGTCCTGTTTTCTCTCTTCAGTCACAACTGACTCCTTACATTTTAGGATAAGACTTCAGTGCTGTTAAAGTAAACTTTCAAAAGAACCAAATACCAACAGTGGAGCATAGGTTCTTTCACTATCAAATAAACCACAACATGTAATGGCTAAAAGAGGTGTAAGGGAGTAAGGTGAAGCTATTTCATTGTGTAATAGCTCAGGTGATAACCTATCAATAATAATAATGGCAAAAGGGAAATAAATGGTTTGCGATTCAAAAAGAGATTAGTGAATTTTTTTTAGAGAAATGTTTTAACCAAAGATTGTTTACAAAAGATACATCTGCTGCCACCATGGTGGATCTTATTAAAGGATATTGTCTTCAGTCTTTTTCTTGATTATTGTTATTCAGAATAAAACTATTGTTAGATAGTAGGACTTAATCATGTGAGTAGTTACAAATATCATGAGTCATCCCCCTAATGGCAGTAAAATTAAATAAATCAGTCACAGGTGTTACACTAAAAACAGAGCTTGTGACAAGGTAAAACTGCTTTGCTCATGGAATCTGTCACAGCTCAGCTCCCACAGTGTCCCAGAGATCAGGGAACAGAGGCACGGAGTAAGCCTTCGGGAACTGAGGTTACTACACTAGATTGTGTTGTTTTTTTTCTCTCTGATACTGCTGCAACTTTTTTTTTTTATTTTTAAATTAACCTACTTTCTCTCTTGGCATAATCATCCAGCTCTAAGGCCTTGCTAATTCTCTTTGGTTTATACATGAATCAGTTTTGACAACGTTTGCTGATCTCAGACATTAAAAACAAGCAACGCAAACACACCCCACACATCTGAGAAGTATTTGTTTTGTTAAAATTTATCTAAATTAATCAGGAAAAAAATATATGAATACTGCAGTGGATTAAATTCCATTGCCCTTTAACCACAGAAGAATTCTTTTTATGCCAAAGCAGTATTTGCTGTTTCACTGGCATTATGAAGGGATGGTAATGTTTATGCTAATTTGCAGTGCACAGGTCTTTTGATCAGAGCTTTTTATTTTCATCACTTTGATTGACTGTCAGCTACACTAATTATCGTAGAACCATTGATCATTTCTTTGCTGCTAAACAGGAAATGCTGACATGTTTTAAGTGGCATTATTTAGTCTGCTAATATAAGAAGAAATGGTGTTAGACCCAGTAGGCAAAATTTTCATGTTCAAATCTTTCAACAGATGGTCTCTGGCTATTTAAGAAAAAAAATAAAATTTAAGTGGACAAAGTTCCTGAAAATAACAAATTGTAAGTTAAAGAAATGGAACTGTGGGCAGTGTTGAAAGGCTTCCCATTTATTCGCATGCATATTCTCTTACTACCTTTCTTTCTGAAATCCATTCCCAAACAAATAAAAGTCCTGAAGTAAATAACTAAAGCTTTTGATTTCCCCTAAAATTATTTGTAACGAAGAATAAACTGCAAGTTCAGCATAATTTTTTCAAATAGCATTTGTAGACATTACTTTAAAGTCCACTTTGCTTTAAAAAATAGATCTTAACCAAGAAAGTAAGTTTTTATATCAAAATAATATAATATATATATAACACTTCAGAGAAGGAGCTAGAAACAATGCTTAGCCACAATTTAAATGGATAGACTGTAGACTGTGAAGTTGCATATACTATAGTAGTGATAAATTTAGCCTTATATCTCTTGATTGGTCTATAAAAGGTTTGGGCGGTGGGACAGAAACAACACGATAAAGCCCTATTTACTTCCTTGGCAACTTCTTTGTTAAGATCAATATAAAAATATTACTTAGACTGACTACTTAGTTATTTCAAATCCACTTAAAATTCCCTAGGCTACTATTCTTGTACTATCTTCAGCAGAAAACCCTCCAAACCTGTGAAGTGCAAAAGGCATTGTGAGCAGAAGATGAAGCAAAAACCTGCTGTGTTCCTCTCCTACACCGCCATCCCATTAAGGTTCTACAAGCATTTCCACTGCCTGCAGTACAAATACTCTTTACCAGGGAATTAGGATCTAGAAGGCTGAAACTTCTGGCGCAAGATGTAGTAAAAAAAAAAACCCATGAAGTCATGATAGAAGCCCATACGCTGCTTTTGTATGGGCAAACCACAGAACAGGGAGCAAACCTTGTTATCGTACTCAGGACCAACACAGGTCAAACCCGTATGTGTGTTTTCAAACAATGGTAATATATTAAGATGTACTCTAATAATAATGAAAATGATGTCTTGGCAGTTACCTAAGCACCATTACATTGTGGTATACCTGAGCACTCTGTAGGTAAGAGCAGGACTTCCAAAGTTCCTCTGAATTTGGGGTGCCAATGATACATATTGGCTTCTGCAGTACTGAGCAAACACAGCAGTGTTTGTTATATAACTGTTCCACATTTGGATGATGGAATATTTTGGTTACAAACCCAGATGCCTGCAAGACAGTATTTTCCTCCCTCCTAGAAGTTCCACTTTTCCTTGCATTGGGTAGACCAGCAGCATAAATCAGCCCCAAAGGTACCCAAACTACAAAGTTCCTTTCACTTATAGAGATCTCTCAAAAACACAAAATGATCACAAGAGCTCTTCCATCAGCCTTCATGTTGTTAAGAGTAACAATGGAAGCTGGGTTGTAGCTGTGTTGCAGCTGTATTGCAATGGAAGTAGGATGAAGAGAAAACAGAGACATTATTCTAACTTAAAGAATGGCTGCATTGACCCAGGGAGAACACCTACAAAAAGGATGTAGTCATCTTTGCTTCATGGCTATGAAATATAGTACACACAATGTAGATACACCTCTGAATGCAGATCATTGCTCATACATTTGTCAGCTTTCAATTTAAGGCAGAAATACCTTGTTAAACTCACCTTATTGATATGAGCTGCCTTACATTGAGCTGATGGTTTGCTGATCACCACACATCACATTGAGTAAGACATATTTCTGAACTAAAATTTTATTATCTAGACATTAAAGATCAGTAACAATAAAACACAAAAGCCCAGATCAATCATGTCAATAAAAACTCACTGCAGTAGGATATTAAAAAATGTTAATAAGGTTTAGTACTTAAACTAATCACACCACTTCCAGTGAGCATCATCAGTGCTGAATCTCAAAGAACTGTAATCTCAGAAAAGATTTGAGAGGTGCTGATGATACACAATACTTATCCAAGAAAGAGCTTTGTTATTTCAAGAATAAAATTTAATCTCTGATAAGTTTTGTAGGAGGATCTGAGACATTTTATAGTCTCCCAGTCCTGACTGAATTTTTGGTAATTTTGAAATTTTTATTACATGCCAGATAAGTCCCTTTTGACCTCTACATATTACCTGAAGACAAAGAGGGTTTGTGTGCATCCTGAGTAAAGAAAGGAGGAAATATAGGCCTCAGGCATTCTTTCCAGTATCTCCCACTCAAGCCAAAATTATTGGTTTGAACCCATGATGAGAAGCCAGAGAGAAAAGTGATATCGGTTCACTTTTAGAGGATCCCTAAACTATACATGGTCTTTATTTCAAGGAAAAAACACATAGCTCAAAATAATATGTTTTCTATTTATGGAAATAAACATGCATTACAGGCCTAATGGGGCAAATGCTTCTATGATGAACCCCACAGCTCATGCTTCCAATCAAAGTTGCAGAAGTTTGGGAACCACAACTGAGTTCCTGATTACTTAGCAGCCTAGGCTCTCCTGTTGTGATAGGACAGGGGAAATGGTTTCAAAGTGAAAAAGGAGTGATCTAGGAAAAAGGGTGATGAGGCACTGGAACAGATTGCCCAGAGAGGTAGTGGATGTCCCATCCCTGGAGACACTCAAAGTCAGGCCAAACTGGGCTCTGAGCAATCTGACTTAGCTGTAGGTGTCACTCCTCATTGTGGGGGAGTCAGACTAGATCACCTTGAAGGGTCCCTTCTAACTCAAAGGATTCTGTGTGTTTACAATTCCTTACCAGTTGTCTCAATTCAAGGAGACAAGATAGATGCTAATTTTCAGTTGCATATTGTAATCTGATTTTAACAATATTCATGGAAAGAATTTGTATTACCAGCATGTTTTACGCCTCACAGAAAAGCAGTTTTTTCTGATATCTTTGAAAACAGCATTAAAGATGATTCTTTCTGATTACTGTCAACACTGAAATATCTCTTGGGTTAGACAAGTACAATAGCTTTGAAATCTGGAATTCTTTTTTAATTCCTCCTACTACTTTCAAAAAAAATTCTTCAAAAACATTCAAAATTTCCTTGAAGGCAAGGGGAAAAATGATTTACAAGTGTGTTTTTTTTCTCCTCCCTGCAATTTAGGATCCCCTAATTTTCTTAGGCCAAAAGCCCCATGGAGTCATGCAATTAACCTGAGACAGCTATCACTTTTATTCTATATTTAATAGCAAAAGGGCTATTTCTTTCCTTTTAATGGATGACAGTCTTAAAAAAAAAAAAAAACAAAAAAACCCCACCAACACCAGAGATGTATAACAGAATTTTTTATGTGTTAACTTTGAGGTATCTAGGCCTTTGAAATGCAAGATTAAAAAAAAATAAAAAGACAAAAAAAAGGACTTTAAAAACATTTGTGAAGATCAGTAAAACAGACTTTGAATAACAATATATATGCTACTGTCTACAAACCAAATTCTGGCCTTGTAGTTACAAGAGTTGGCTTGATACTGCATGCAAGTCTGAATGTACAAATTCTCGAAAAAATGGCTTAATGTTTGTAGCAGCTGCCAAGCTGTATCTGCCAGTGGACTGTATTTATTATATTAAATCTCCAGAAACCTTGTGGTTCAGCCAAGGAAGCTGAGGGACAAGATGAAGCAAATGGGAAAGAAAAAAGTCGTTATGTAAATTAAACCTGTAAAAATGCCACATTCTTAACCAACGTCTTATTCAACTACTTGATTTTGAATTACAAATGATTATTTTGATATAATAAATTGCACGAGTGAAGACTTATGCCACTATTAGCAGAGAGGAATGCTAAATGAGGGGCAGCATCCTATAGCATTTCTCTGCGTGTACAGACACAGCCAAAACCAGTTTGTGTGTCAACCAGTTTATCATCTCTTCTGTTAACCGAGGCTCAGGAAAGTGGTTATTGTCACTACTTTAGTAATAAGAGCAGGGCAGAGCAAGATTGCCAAGGTTTCATAGGGGCAGATATAGGATTTTATCCCAGTGTATACTCTTTTGCATGACTCCATTCTTTAAACTGCAAATCTTTTTTTTTTTTTTTTTTTATACTGACAGACTGACTAGAGCAGCCAAATGGGAACCCAGCTTGCTATAATACGTAGAAATATACTGATATATGTAATAATACACATGAAGAGAATTAAGAAATTTATTTTACTTTATCATCAAAGCCCGTTTATGCTGCTACAAATAAATAAATAAAAAGAAAGGCAAAATTTTCTTAAGAATCTTTGCTTTACAGTTCTACAATAAGAAATTTCTTTAAAGATGATTAGACAGCACACCTGCATTTAGTGACCTGCACATGGGGTAATAAATTAAAACTTTTAATTGTTAAATGACCAAAATTTATCTGGAAGTCACTGACTGACAGCAGCTACAGTAGTGTTCTGTGTAATTTCAGTCAGATTTTAGTGTAGACAGGGATTTTAAGGGCAAAGGAATTATTTTGAGCAGTTAAAACCTATTCTTGTTGAGATGGCTAAATGGAAGCAGAAATTGTTTACGAACTTAAGACAGAATTATATTCTTGAATCAAGCCATAATGGCTTCTGGCCATTATATCTTTGGTTTTATTCATATGTTGTATTAACTAATGCCCCAGTATTGATGAAATTTTGCATTTAGGAACAGTGTAGAAAGCTGGATTTAAGATACTTAAATAAGATATATATATATACAGTTTGTGACAAATAAACCAATCCTCACATCTGACCTTGGTGGTTTCAGAAGGGACTTGGCAAATAATTTTCAGGACACTTCCACTGCTACAAACGTAATTTTTCCCCATCTTTAAGTCTGTCCAACAGCTAAAATGTGCAATTTTCTTTTATATTTCTTTATGCCTTTGTTTTTTCTAACATCAAGATATCTGAACAGGCTACTGAATCCCTTCAGGATCCTTCAGATAAGCTTTGGTGATGCATCTGAAGAAAGTGTATTTTGTATAATACAGCTTTACTCACACAGAAAGAAAAGCACAGTGAACTTGCGGTGTTCACCACTACAGTCACTAACCCAGTCCCTCTTGTAGATTACCCCGTCTTTTCTTTTCTAACTCTGTGTCTGTAACTTTGCACAGAACACCAACCTTGACCTAGCTTGCTAATGTTTTTCACAGAATTTCTACAAATAAAAAGGAAAAAGAAAGATGCAAAAAATTATGTCTATGTGCATATATACATATGAAAGACATGTATACCTACTTAAACTCTCTAATGGATAGAAGGAGATAGTGTTGTCCTGTATGCTGACGTAACATTTGATAACCAAAGAAGACAAGAAAAAAATCAAGAAGAACACGGTTCACCTCCCAGCCAGTGCAGAAAATGACTGAACTGAAGCCTGCAGTTTAACTGCCCGTGCTTACCCTACACTTGACAGGGCAAGAAAAGGTAGAGTTATGGCATGCTGCATAAGCCTTCTGCCTTTCAAAAGCACAACCTTATCGTGGATGGCTTCCGGGCAGCTTAGGACTCCCAATCCTCTTCTGGCATAGATATGTTAAATCCTCTCTCAGCCACAAGCCTCAAGTGGATATAAGTCCACTGACTTGTTGCTGTTCTGGATTTGTCTAAGAAGGTGTAGCAGCCTGACTTGAGAAAGTATGGGATGGAAAGGATTAACTGTAAAATGTTGTAACTGCCACTTGATTTTTCCAACAAAATTGATAATCATTGAAGGTTAAGATCAATTTTCTGACTGAGCTGTGACCAACCCCTAAATGAATTTTTCTACCAGATTCCGCAACACCTTAAGTAATGCTAAATAAGACTGATAAGCTGGACATTTGTGAATTCTGTTTAAAGTTTAACATTTGCGAGTAGTTTTCAAGGTCAACTTTTCCCACCCTCCCTTGTGTACAATGTCATAATCTATTTGCATCACACCATCTCCAAGAAACAAAGCCAAAACCTCTCTCAAGGTGGTCCATGTATGAAAACACAGTGAAATTATTTCTGCTCAAGGAAGTTCAGTCTAAGCCAATAAAATGGAGTGTGCAATCAGGGAGATAGCAGAAAACATGCAAATAGACAGCTGAAGCTGTTCCCTTGTCTTGATTCTATATACGGTACATATGCGGAAATCAACATTTCAACACAGACATTCCTACATCTCCTTTTTCAGCCTGAAAACAGCTTAAGGGGTGATCTCTACCCATAGCTCATTTCTTGCCCTCGTACTAGTTTATCACCTACTGACTTTTACCATTACAGCTGTATATGGTCAACTCCATAAACAGGGTCACCAAAGCTCAACTGGCGTTAAAAACAATCTTGTTCCAACATCTGCAGCAAGGATATGTCTCAGGAGAAATGTTTAAAGTTGCAAATGAAACATCTAAATAAACTCAGGCGCTGAGAGAGCTTCTAGTGGGCACCACAATATATTTTGTGATTACGCTATATATGTATAATGTCCTGTCCAAGTTATTAAAATCTCTGAAGCTGACTCATTATTTAACCCTTGTGATTTTCAGAATCATCTAGATGACACAAAAACTTCTCAGGCACCATTAAAAAGCTGGAAATCTCTATTCCCAAAGTTTTGAAGTTGGTGAACATCTTTTTAAAACAGGAGCGACTGGAAGATTCATTTTTCATGTAGCCTAATTCTACTACTGTGTTTATATCTCATTTGATCTAACTCTCTCCATTACTTAAGATTTAATCATAATCTCCATAATAATGTAACTCCTATCAAAATGCATATATTCTGAAGATTATAGGAGACTGACATTGAGAATCTGGTGAAAAGTACCAAAGGGAGCTCTTCCACGGACTAAGAAGAAAAGATGAATGAGGCAATCCATTAACAGAAATTTAAACTGTAAAAATATTTTCGCCTTGCAAACTCATTCTCCAAGAATTAAGTGTTCGTTTGCACCATTCATGACAGTACATTTTATTCAGAGTTTTGTTAGGTTACTTTCCTTCAGTTAAAATTTTTCTTTCAGAAGCCAACTGCTAACATGTTGAAGGTAATTTGATTAGTAATAAGTAAGCTACTTGTTATTTCACCACATGGTAGTGTTAATGGGAATAACAAAGGATAATGGAATTAAGAACTCAGTAACAGCTCAAACAACATCCCTTTACATCAGACTAATTCCAGTGTGTTTCTGTAGTAATCTGTTCTGCACCACTCCAGTGTGCTTATGCAATCAGAGCAAAGAGCTGTTACCAAGGAAACCAATCAAACCAAGACCCCTTGTGTGAGAAAAATGCAGATATTTAACACCAAAAATCCCATACAAAATAACTTGAAATAGCAAACCAGGCTGGACCTACCCCTGATATTTATAACTTCATGCAAATCTGGCAATTGATGTTCTGACCCTTCAAGTTAAGTAGACTGAAGCAGCATGGACTAAGCAGCATGGAATAAGCAATTTCTGCTAAATATATATATATATACACATTGTTCTGACACCTGATGTTGTTAATTTTGGCAAAAATTCAAACAATAGAATGTGTCCCACAAATAACTCTCTCTTATTTTTCTTAAGGCTGTAGTGAAAAAAAAAAAACAACAAACCAAAACAAAAAGACCTAGGTCTGCTCTCAATGTTGGCCATAGTAACCGTAGTCCTATTGCACAGAATGAACTGATAGAAACCCTTGTTATCAATGGACAGGCTGCTAATCAAACAATTCTTCATACCTTATCCTAAGAAGCCTTTTTGTTCAAAGCAGCTAATCACACTTAGCTAGCTAGTAGATGGTAATGCCTGAATGCCTGTAAATGACTATAGGCCTGCATACTAGATTAACTGCATTCTCCAGCAATGTACAGACCTGGATTCTACACAGGAAGAAGATGAGGAGCAAAGCTTCTTCTTCGAGGAACACACACCTAAGCAATGAGACTAGCAGCTGTGCAGAGACACACACCCACATGTTGGCACAGGAGATGGGCTGCTTTTATTGCTCTGCAGCTTTTTCAGAACTGAAGAGGTTGGCATTGGTGGGCCTCAACAGGGACACCTCCAACTCTCTTACCACAAACAAAGAAGTGCAAAAAACGGCCTCAAGTTGCATCAGGGGAGGTTCAGGCTGGATATTAGGAAAAACCTCTCACAAAGAGTGGTAAAGCACTGGAACGGGCTGCCCAGGTAGGTGATGGAGTCAGCTTCCCCGAAGATACTCAAGAAACACGGAGATGTGGCACTGAGGGACAGGGTTAGTGGGCATAGTGGGGATGGGTTGGCTGTTGGACTAGAGGATCTTATGTGTAATTTCCAACCGTAATGATTCTATGAGTCATCAGGATTTGGGTTCTTCAAACAACCACGTAATGTTAATATACACAGCTGACTCCAAATATTCAGCAATAGTGAACCTGAGTCTGTATGCAAAGAAATTAAATTTTAACATATGCTTTTAATTTCAAGTTTTCTTCTATATTCCTTAAGGTTTAGCTTTGGAGATATCTGCAACTGTGAAGGCTACAATTCAAAGCCGAAGATTTCTAAGCTATACAGCTCCCATAACTGGAGCTTTAACAAGAGTTCTTTTTAAGACAGAAAAACTCCAACCCATTTGAGTGTTCTCAAATGACAATCAAATCCTCCAGATGTAATTTAGGAAAACACAAGAATATTACGTAAGATATATGTACAGATTGCACAAAGCTACTTTTTGTTGAAATAAGTGCCATTAGCTTTGTGGCACATGATCTTGAAAAGGAGACCGTATTTTAATACAAATAGCACAACTTACTCTCTTCTAACAGTCACTGATACTGTTTTGTACCTGCAAAGTACACACTGCAGGTAGAAAAATTAAACCGGAAATTAATTCCTTACTGAACAACAGACAGCCTAAAATTGAATGATTTTGAACATATGGAACTAACAAATACTAATCAAGCTTAACAAAAATTTGTATGCTTCAGGGGATTTAACAATAGCTCTAAATCATTTGTGTTTCTAAATATGCACGCACTGCTTTATAGAAATCAAACCTTTCAGTTAACTTCATTTGTTCTAAGAAAAGTCACAAAAGACATGGCTGGCCTGCTCCACTTGCAGAAACCAACGTCAGAAATATAAGCCAGTTAAGAAAGGCCTCAGGTATCTTTCTTTTTCTTCAGTGCAGCAGTGAATTAGTCTTCTAAAATGTATCTGTCATGTTTGAGGGAAATACGTCATATGTTTGGAAACTGATCCATGTTACCTCAACTGTTTAAACAGCTTGATGTAAATCAATGTTGTATGTGATAATCTTGTGCTATTGTAAAATATAGTCTACGTAAATACCAATAAAGAGCCCATCATAAGGTTTCCTTGAAGATACACTGGCCCCAAACGATCCTAATCTACTATCTTCATCAACCCAGAAAGCTGAAGTGGATATCTAACAATAAAAGATAAACAAAACCATTCAAAGGGCCAAAGTTGCTTTTAACACTTTTTCTTGCACAGGATGCTTTACTTACATAAATCATGGAGAAAACTCTGAAATAGATTATTCTGAAATGGTACTCCTTGTTCTTACAGATTTCTCTCAAAGCCACAGCCTAGCTCTCCTTCCAGAGATGCTCTAACAAACTGTTTCTTTTTTGCTCTCACCAACACATGATGCAGCACTCTTCTGAAAGGAGCTCAGACTAAACCACAGGGAAGCTACTTTGGCTGGTTTTGCACCAACTGAATGAATTCCTAATGTTAGGAAAGTAGATCTGTCATGGGGCAAAAAGATGGAAATTCACGAGCTGGAGACAAGGACAGGGGCTACTGTGGGGCAATTTTACTGACTGGGGACTAGAGGACTGTTTTGTTATAAGTCAGAGTCAATGCCCATTGGAGAAAGTAAGGTCTGGTGCAGTCCCAAGCCTTTGTTGGACAGAACAAATTAAAAATATATCTGTTTTTTAAAAACACTAATTTTGAGCATTTCTAGAGCATTGCTAAAAATCCAGCACAGAATATATGCAAAGCACATTTTCCAGGTTCAAATAGATGTTTCTTCTCTTCCCATGGCCAAATTGAAACGGAACTGTGTTTCACTTTTTGAACAAAAGAAACATTGTATTGTCATACAATGTAATAAGCATCTAATTACATAACAATAATCTCTTATTAAAGATATATATTAACAACACATTTTATATTTTTAAGTCAGGAATGACAAGTGCATTGAGTTACACAGTAAGTGTCTCCAAATGACTTATGTGGAAGCAAACATGGGAAAAGGCTGGCCCTGATAAGTTACTATGGGTTTGGAAAGGTGAATGTGGTATTTTCTGGCTGCTAAATCATCCCTGTTTTGTCTTAAGTTCTGCAGTCTGCAGGAAAGTTTAAGGTGCTCAGGCTACTTGTGGATGAAGTCTGTGGGTACTGAGCTAATGAGGGGCAATCACACAGCACTCAGCATCACCAAATTCACCCTGCTCTAAAGTAGGCTATCCAAGAAGAAGGGTTAATTGTCTTTAATTGTGCATACGCATGGCCTTCTGTTCTCTTTTTTTATCCAAGACAGTTAATGTAGCTCAAGAACTTCCACACTGAAACACAAAATAGGTATCTGTATCTGTAGTTAATAAAGCTGTTAATACTACTTCAGCTAGAACAGAATCCAGTACACTCCCTTGTAGTTTAAAGAGTCTTTCCATGCTAGAAAAAGTGTAGGTTTCTTTCAGTAAAGGAAGCAGGTGAGACCTGGCAGCATCTCAGCTAGAAAAGTCTATCAAATCATCTTTATAACAATTAGCAGTTTATGTGATTTGTTTTGTTTTTTGTTTTTATTTTTTTCAAAGGAAAAAGAAAAGGCCAAATTACTGTACAAGACACTGTCACACAGAAGTGAATCAGCAAAAACCTGTCTGGCCTGTGTGCTCTAACAAACCCATGTATTTAGAGTGTCCCCCAGAGCTACAACATTTTTTCCTCTCTTCCATCTCCTCACTGCAAATAGGAACAGATTCCTATCAGGAACCAAAATCTGGGAACCCGTCATGCTTTGCAGTACCTTATTACACAGAAAAAAAAAAAAAAAGATAACTACTTAAGTGTGAAGATATTATCAAAAAAGCATGTGCCTCTGTTAGTAGGGATGTAATCAGTGCCGACCCAAGTTCAATGAAGGTGTTAATGGAAGACAAAACTACAAGTACTTTTTGAGCTCACTATGTTAATAGCATGCACATTTTGGTCCATTAGGATAAGCAAAGAGTATTAGCTTCCAGCATGCTGCAAAGGAAATTCCAAAGAGTAAAATTCAACACTTTCCACAGAAACAAGCCTTCCCCAGCCAAAAAGTTAATCACAGTATTTATGTTCATCTCGGTTTTCTAAGTAAGTTCGGATAATCTAAATTAATCTAAGTATTTATGTGTTAATGACTATTCATTCACAAAACGGTTTAATAAACTATGGTTTACTAAAAAAAGAAGAGGAAGTCTGAAATAAAATGAAACTCCTGTACATTTATTCTTCTGTTACCAACTGGATTATTAAGTGCATTGAAATCTTTAAGTAACTTGAAAATTTCGGGATAAGGCTTTTGAAAACAGGCTTGGACAGAAGATCCAAATTTTTGTTAAAGTTCAAGTTGAAATATTGGATTAGACAACACACATTAAGAAAATTTACACAATAAATACTCCTGATCCAATGAGAGATTGATTCAAAAGAAAAAGATTGGAAGTATTATTTATTACTATCACTTAAGACCAAAATTTAAGGTTTGTATGTGTGAATCAAGCACCTAAAGAGCACTGAGTTCAAGTCACCAACCGCTGCTGAGCTGATAAAAGCTCAATTAGTTAGAATTGAATTCAGATGTGTAAATTCAGTGCCTACTGAATTACAGACCCAAAAATGACCAAATCATTGAAAGACTGTTATCAGAGCAAGACCTGATTTTTACATGAAATAACAGTGATTGTGATAATATGTACTAGCCCTCTATCAAAGAAACTTATTATTTTAATAACTGTATTTGAAAACTGATTCATACTTGCAGCTCACTATCTTGAGTAAATAATGCTCCCTGGTAATGTTTAAAATAGAAAAATCTTAGTCTTAGAAATGAATTAGGATTTAGCACAGGAAATCAGCAGCAAGTAGAGACAGATAATGAAGTTCCTGTGTAGCTGAAGGAGAACTTTAAATACACACCTGTTCATTACAAGAACTAAAGATGACTATGGTAACACAGAAGAAAACAGGACATATTACCATGACAGTAAATACTTCTGTTGGGATTTGAAAGAGACTGTGTGAAACAGCTTAAATAATAAAAATGTTTTATGTCAGCCTCTATGTCAGTCTATTTGGAATCAGCAAGTAGATCTGCTTGCTAATAGCCTTTTCAGGTCTATTTTAAGTATCCACTCAGGAATTTGCATTTTGTTTTTATCACATTCTAGGACAGCTTTCTTCAGCATTAGTCCAATTTTATACTGCATTGCTTCAAAACGTTAAGTCACATTCATTAAAAAAAAAAGTAATACATTTGGAATATTTTGTCCACATAGATTTTCCACTCTCATATCAAGGTATGCAATCTTTATGCAGTTTACATAAGCCAAACTTCTAGTCTTATTTGGCAAAGCAAAGACAAATCTCTGCAACCTTTAAAAATTATCAACTGTATTTTCAAGGAGCCAAGACCCAGTTTGCTTCATGCTGTTATTGTCTTTGTAAATCAATTGTAGGGGCACTTCTAGAATTAAATCCTAGAGATTATTATATAACTTGTACAGATTACTTAATATGAACCTTGCCTTATACAGCAACCACTTTAGTAAACAATGAGATACATGAGGGCTGCTCTGAGAGTAATGCCTCCTTTGTTATTATGTTGGACTACAACATCAGAGGCAGATGCGGCTGGTATGGCTGTAGAGGTTGAACATTCCTACCACTATCCCATTACATTTTGTTGCCGTATGACAGATGGCAGCAGAACGGCAGTCTGACAAAAGGAGTCTGACATAAAAGTGCATATGAAGCAAAGGTGTGTCACTGAATTCCTCCATGAAGTGGCAACAGCAATGTGAAAGATAAGCCATATTCTTGATGGCCATGCAGACTTTTACAAGCTCAGCATGCAGGTTCTTGTTCATCACCGGTGAAAATACATAACTAATGGTGGTGACTATGTTGTAAAACTGATTTGTAGCTGAGAATTTGCTCTATCAAATAGTGTTATTGTGCTCTTTGTGTGTGTTGTAGTTTCTATGGAAGTAAATAGGAAGTGTTATTTTTGGCGAGGTACTCAGCTCTGGAGCAGATGCATTCTGCGCTAAAGCAGGGAATGGCCTCAGCTGGTTGAGGGGTAGCCCCATCAGGGAGCTGCTGCCAGGTGCCACTGTCCTCTGCATGGCAATGGCATTCTGATGTCACAGAGGAAGAGTCAGGAGCAGTGGCAGGATCACCCCCTGCGTGTATAGAACATGCCATTAGGGAATGGAGCAAATAGGACAGGCAAACAGGATGCGACCCGTCAGAAGGGCACAGCGACAGGCTCACCTATTGGCTGCCTCCCAGACAACAAATCTAGCCATGGTCTTTACTAGGCAGAAAGCTCTGGCAAGAATGTGGTGACTCAGAGGGAGTACCCACCTACAAATATGGCGGTTCAAGTCTCTGGCTGCAGCAAGTACCTGAGCCTGTTGCTGCCAGTGAAGGGCAGCAGGGATTCCACGTGTGTGAGGTGTGAGCAAGTCGATGATCTCCTCAGTATGGTGGTGGAGCTCAAGGAGGAGGTGGAGAGATTAAGGAGTATCAGAGAGTGCAAGCAGGAGATAGATTGGTGGAGTAATTTTCTGTTGAACTTGCAGGAAAAACACCAGGGCAATACCCCAGACAGTGGTGGAGCCCCTCCCCTGCCATCGCTGAGCAGAGGGAGGTGATTTCAGAGAAGAGGAAGAGTGGAAACAGGTCCCAGCTTGACATCACAGGCAACCCCCATCCCTATCTACCTTGGTTCCCCAGGCGCCCCTACATAATAGGTTTGAGGCTCTGGAACTTGAGGAATAGGTGAGTGAGGATGCAGTGGGAGGTCCACCTGGGAGACTGTCTAGGGTGAGGTGGTGGACTCCACACCTCAAGACTGCCTCTGCCAAGAAGGACAGAAGGGTGATTCCCTGCTGAGAGGAACAGAGGGCCCTATATGTCGGTCTGACCCTACCCATAGGAAGGTGTGCTGCCTCCCCAGGACCTGGGTCAGGTATATTTCTAGGAAACTTCCTAGTCTGATTCGTCCCTCTGATTACAATCCTTTATTGACAGTTCAGGCTGGCAGCAATTAAGTCACTAATAATCAAAAAAGACTTCAGGGAACTGGGGTCATTAGTAGGTGGAGCGGGCATACAGGTTGTATTTTCCTCTCTCCCTTCAGTGGCAGGGAAGGATACTGAATGGAGCAGGAAAATCCATCTCATAAATAGAGGCTGATGCAATCACAAGAATTTTGGGTTTTTTGACCGTGGGGAGGCTTACTCAGCACCTGGCCTGATGTCTGCTGAGGGGTCTCACCTGTCTCAAAGGGGGAAACAGATCCTAGCCCAGGAGCTGGCCAGCCTCATCAAGAGGGCTTTAAACTAGATAGGAAGAGGATAAAACAAAGCCCTCTAGAGATGAGCCTAGGGGGATGATGATGGGACTGGGGGTGAGGCAATGGGTTCAGCTGATGTGCATCTACACCAATGCATGCAGCACAGGTAACAAATAGGAGAAGCTGGAGGCCATTGTGCAGCAGGCAAACTATGACTTAGTTGCCATTACGGAAACATCGTGGGATCGCTCCCATGACTGGAGTGCTGCAGTGGATGGCTACAAGCTCTTCAGAAGGGATAGGCAAGGAAGGAGGGGGGGTGGTATGGTTCTCTACGATAGAGATTGTTTTGATGTTCTTCAGCTTGGAGCTGGGAATGGTAAGGTTGAATCTCTATGGGTAAGGGGGAGGGCCAACAAGGCAGACATCCTGGTGGGGGTCTGTTATAGACCACCTAATCAGGATGAAAAGACAGATGAGGCTTTCTACGAGCAGCTGGCAGAAGCTGCATGATTGCCAGCCCTTGTTCTCATGGGGAACTTCAACTTCCCTGATATATGCTGGAAATACAGTGCAGCATGGAAGAACCAGTCTAGGAAGTTTCTAGAGTATATGGAAGATAACTTCTTTCTGCAGCTGGTGAGAGAACCCACCAGGGGAGGTGCCATGCTAGACCTGCTGTTCACAAACAGAGAAGGTCTGGTGGGAGATGCAGAGGTCAGGAGTGGTCTTGGACAGAGTGACCACAAAATGATAGAGTTCTCAATTCTTGGTACAGTCGGGGTGGGGGGGCAGGAAAACTGTTACCTTGGACTTCCAGAGGGCAGACTTTGAACTAATCAGGTCCCTGGTAGGGAGAGTCCTTTGGGATTCAATCCTGAAGGGTAAAGGGATCCATGAAGGCTGGTTGCTCCTCAGGAAGGAAGTCTTAAAGGCACAGGAGCAGGTTATTCCCCTGTGCCACAAGATGAGTCAGTGGGGAAGAAGATCAGCGTGGATGACCAGGGAACTTTTCATGAGGCTCCAGGAGAAAAAGAGAATCTACCTCCTGTGGAAGAAGGGAAAGGCAACTCGAGGAGAGTACAAAGAATTTGTTAGGATGTGCAAGGAGAAAATTAGAAAGGCAAAAGCCCAGCTTGAACTCAACTTGGACATTGGGGTAAAAGAGAACAAAAAAACTTTTTCGCAAATACATTAGCGGTAAGAGGAGGGCTAAGGAGAATCTCCATGCTTTACTGGATGCAAGGGGGAACACGACCATTGAGGAGAAGTAAAAGGCTGAGTTTCTCAGTGCCTTCTTCCTGGCTATCTTTAAAAGTCAGACCAGTTATCCTCGCAGTACTTGACCCCCTGACCTGGAAGTCTCGGATGGGGAGCAGAATAAAATCCCCATGATTCAGGTGGAAACAGCTGAGACCTACTACTCCACCTCGACTGCCACAAGTCCACGAGGCCAGGTGGGATCCACCTAAGGGTGCTGAGGGAGCTGGCAGAGGTGATAGCCAAGATGCTTTCCATCACTTATCAGCATTCCTGGTCAACCAGAGAGGTCCCAGAGAAGTGGAGGCTTGTCACAGTATGACTCCCATCTACAAGCTGGTGAGGGGTCTGGAGCACAAGTCTTATGGGGAACGGCTGAGGGACCTGGGATTGTTCAGTCTGGAGGAGGCTCAGGGGTGGCCTTATTGCTCTCTACAACTCCCTGAAAGGAGGTTGTGGTGAGGTGGGAGTCAGCCTCTTCTCCCATGTAGCTAGTAATGTGACTAGAGAGAATGACCTCAAGCTGTGCCAGAAGAGATTCAGGTTGGACATTAGGAAATACTACTTTTCTGAAAAAGTGTTCAGGGGCTGGAATGGGCTGCCCGGGGAAGTGGTGGAGTCACGGTCCCTGGAGGTGCTCAAGAAACATTTAGATGTTGTACTCAGGGACACGGTTTAGTGAGAAATATTGGTAATGGGTGGATGGTTGAACTGGATGATCTTAGAGGTCTTTTCCAACCCTGGTGATTCTGTAATTCTGTGATTTTTGGACTGACCTACATAAGATATTAAACATATAGAGATATGCATATATAAATATACATTCGTATTCACATATATATCTATATATAGGCATAGAAATATATATACATTTGTATGCACACATACATATGAAAAG
This sequence comes from Numida meleagris, assembly GCF_002078875.1. Lineage (NCBI taxonomy): Eukaryota > Metazoa > Chordata > Aves > Galliformes > Numididae > Numida > Numida meleagris. Next base: position 109,315,037 of record NC_034410.1, on the reverse strand, counting down.
ATACAAAAACTCTTGAGCAATCAGGTACAAATAAAAGATGCATCCCAATTCTCTAAAGCTGTTTCTGACTTAGAAACATGTAGAAACTTGTTCTTAGCAAGGCCTTTTCTGAATTAAAAATGCATTTGCAGTACTTAACTTGCTGCCGCCTCTTCCAATTCAGGTCTTTGTTTTGACCAGGAAACGAGGAGCTGAAGCGTTGCTGGAGTCAGCAAGAGACTGCAGAAACAGCAATCAAATGATTCAGCACTTAATAGCAGATGACTGCTAAGGCATTGCTTATCTGAATCAGAACACGAGTTATCGCTTATGTAGATGAGAAATAGGAACATTCCTCTTGCACAGGATGAAACTGTTCCTTTTGGGAGAATCCTAGGTGCAATTATCTAATAGAAAGTGGAGAAATCACGATTAGATTTTTTCAGTTTTTATAAGAAGGAAATAAACGCTGCTTACCTCCTCTTTACAATATGTAAATATAAAGGTGGCTGTCTTGAAAGCACGTAATTAGACTAACAAAAAATCTAATTAAGCCACAATATTAGGGTAGTGCATGCAAAGACACTAAAACTTTCTTTGCAATACCAGTATTTTGCTTTCACTGCTGACCATGAGCAATTACTGCCTGGGGCCAGAGGTCAGCCTAGTGCTCCTGCTTTTTTCATCTTTGGGTTCTTTGTAACAGCACTAATAATTCCTGCACTGTCAATTGCTATGGTCACCTGTCTACATGCAGCTCTATTGAGAATACTGGGTTCGTTTCATAAGCAATTACTAATTCATCATATAGTAATGATTCTGGCTACTGTCAACCTGAGTGGCTTCAAATCAACAACCAAACCAAAGTAAAAACTTTGACCTCCTTCCATTATGGAGGGCCGCTAAATTAAACTTAATCTGTCATCTGCAGAGCTACTTGGCAGCTGCTGGGAGAACATCCAAATTTTACAAGTCTTGGAAGTATGACAGAATCAGAAAGCAGCAAGAAGCAGACTTCTACACTTGTAACTCACATCCTGACTGTGGCATATTCCGTGATGGCAAGTTAGAATTTCCTGCAAATTTACTCCCATAAAAAGGAGAGTAATTTCAGGGGAGGAAAGAAAGGAAAAAGAAAAAGAGAGTGGCATTTCTGCATTTCTTTTAATATGCTCAAACTACTCCAGCTACATGGCATACAACTGCCCAACAAAGGGAAGGAGATAAAAGGGTAAATTTTCATTGTGGTGCATAGGGATTTCATTATACAACTCCCATAAATGTTAATGGAAGTCACATGATCCCATCCTTGAACAGTGCAATTAAAATTCACCCATGAGTATCAATCATTCCTCAGACCAGAAAAGGTAGTCTAACACAGCTGAATGCTGAAATCAAAAAAGGCATGCAGAGCAGAGAAAAGCATTGGATGTGAAGGCTGGTTTGAGAAAAAATGCAGGAGAATACAAAAAAATAAAACTCTGTCATAATCTCTAAAGGTACGATATGAGGACAAGAAATAAAAAGAAGATACAATAGATTATATACAGATAAAGCCTAGTACAAACAGTCTCTGCAGAAATAAATCTGGTTTTAAAATATAATAGCTAGAATAGTTAGGGTGAAATTAGCAAAGATTCTGAAAACTGTAATAGAAGAATCTCTCATTTTCCAAATGTAAATGGGTGTTGTGAGTGAAAAAAAAAAAAAAGCTTGTACCCTGTATGCTAACAGGCAGCCAATAATTGAGCCTATGTGTATGAGGGGTTGGATGTCCAAAACTGAACTTTCACATTCTGAAGCAGAAGCCAGCTACTCGCTAGCTGCAACTGATACGAGCAGGGAACAATTTTCAGTAACATACAGAACAAAGAAAAGTGGTGTGTCCTGAATCCTCTTATTAATAAGGAGACCTGAGACAGAACCACCAATCAGGAGGCTTGGAAAGGTTGGAAAAGACTTCTAAGATCACAGAATCACAGGTATTGGAAGGGACCTCAAGAGATCAAGTCCAAACATAAAGAAGTTCTTCCGCATGTTAGTACTGAAATTCCTATGTACAAATTTTAGGCTATTACTCCTTGTCCTATTGCTGCATACCACCGAGAAGAGTCCAACCTCATCCATTTGCCTCTCACTTCCCTTTAGATATTTATAAACATTAATCAGATTGCCCCTCAGTCTCCTTTTCCTCAGGCTGAACAGACCCAGGTTACTCAGCCTTTCCTTATAAGGGAGATGTTCCTGGCCTTTTATCATCTTTGTGGCCCTTCACTGGACTCCTTCTAGGAGATCCCTGACTTTTTTTTTGAACTGGAGAGACCAGAACTGGACACAGTATTCTAAATGTAACCTCACCAGGGCAAAGTAGAAGGGGAGGATCACCTTCCTCAACCTGCTGGCCACGCTCTTTTAAATTCACCTAAAAGATCGAGTCTAGTCAACTCATCACCACCATGCCCACTCAACCATGTACTTAACTGCCACATCTGCACTTTCACATGTTATGCTTCTGCAGAGAAACTATTTAAACTGGGAAGCTGAGGGCTTGGGTTCTGAAGAAAGCAACTGCTACCAAATAGGAGAGTTCCCAAACAGAAGAGGTGGTCTCAGAAAGAACGGTGCCATGAAAGAAGGTTAATACCTTGGCTGGATAAGACCTCCTGGAAGTGGGGGAAGATCCTCAAGATTGTATCACAGCAAGCAGATGGGTGCCAGGAAATGCTCAGGGACCTTAGCTGATGAGAGTTGAGATGAGTGTCTGAGCAGCAACACAGCATGAACCACCATGCCTTTCTGTCTAACCTTTCCAGCATTAGCAGCTGCTCTTCTTGGGGGAAGTCAGGGAGCATAAGGCCACAGGGAAAGGGAACGAGCAAGTGAGCCACTATGTGAGCTAACTGAGTTGACTAAATGTTCTGCTCTTGGTGGCTCTTAAATCAGCCGTGGTATCCAGATCTGCCATGGGCTGCTGTTTATTCTGTCTCACCCATGAGAATTGACTACTGCATATTTGGATTCCAGTGTTAATAAAATGTCAGTTTTGCTTCAGCTATACTGCCCTCTAGCATTCATTCTAAAAGAAAACTTCTATTACACATCAATGGAAATTCTATTTGACTGCAAGTGATAGGTGCATGGTTAAAAAAAAGAAAAAGATCTTTAATTTTATTCCTGCTTATGACCCAAAAGTCCGAGATCCAACTGTGTACTGCCTGGAAGAAACAAATCATTGGAGCCAAACCACTGTGAAATCAAAGACAGCAAGATCTTTGAGAAGGAGAGACACTAAAGAAGCAAAACAACAAAAATATTCGTTATTACTTACCTCGAAGGGATAAGGCTAAAACTGTACCTTTTTGTGAATTAGATTAAGACCTTAGAGACAGCAGGTGTCATAAAAATATAAAGCACAATATTAAATTAATTATGAAATGTAAGCATCGCAGTAGTAAGCCTGTGAAAAAAAACAGGCATTAAAGGGATGAACTCTGAAATAAGATTAGTACAGTTTTTATTGTGATTCTGTAAGAAATACACATTAAAATATGCACATTTTCACTGTCTTCTTAAAAAATAAAATTAGCGTAAAACAAGAGTCAAAAAATGCAAGGTTTCAAAAATTATATTTACTCCATATTTGTATACAATGAAAGCTTGAAAAATAAAAGCTGAGGCAGAGGAGTTGTAAAAGGGAGACAGTACACATGGTAAGTGGTTAGGAGCTTGGAGCTCAACTTCCTATCAAATAAACCTCTGCTAGTAACTCTTGTTGGAACCATTTTATTTTATGTTGATGAAATAATTTCATTTGGCCATAAAGAAGCCCAACACATCTATAACTCATTTCCCTAATTTCCCCAGCATTACAACCACTTGGTTATATGAAGGAAGAGAGAGCTCCAGTGGGGTTAAAAACACACAGAGACTCATTCTGTGGTATGACTGTGAGGGAGACCCACATTCATGCCTACGCTCTACTCAGTTCCTCTCTGATTCAGAAAATGTATATAAATGCCTCCATATATAACTCAAGGCAGATTGTTTACAGATCCACAGAGTGAATCTGGATCACCCTGCTGTTACCACTACTATCCATTCTTGAACACAAATTTATTTCTGAACTTTATAAGAAGGCCCTAAAAGTTTGTTTTTTTTTTAATAAACAGATTGAGACAACATTCCAGGTTTTAAAAAGACAGCATTTCACAAGAAAATATTTTTGAGAAGTGTTTCCTAAACAGATTAAAATAAGCAAACAAACCAAAAGAACTACATAACAGAATAGAGGATAATATACACCAAGGCAACCAAACACAACATTTCTTTTTTTTTTTCCCCTTTTACAGCTGTTAGCTGACTTTCTGTGATAGAAGAAGGGAAATTGGGATCGTAAGATCTCGCAGCTGTTCTTCTCTCTTCTGCCTCTTTCAAAGTAGCCATGGAACTCCTGACTTTCAATTTTGCCACATGATTGACTATGTTGTTTTCCCTGCAGTGCCAGGAGTTAACCAAAATTTTAGGGAATTAAACACAGTCAAAGCAAGGGTAAATTCACTTTCAAAACTCAAAGCAGAATTCAAAACAAAACAATCAGAAACAAAACAAAACCAAATAAAAACGAACAAAAAAACCCCCAAACGAACCACCAATCAAACAAAAAAACCAAGATGCAATTCTACCAGGCACTGAGATTTTCTGTAAGGTACTCTACATTTCTACCATGTTGATCAGAAGCTGATGAAATTTGGTGATGCACAGAAGAAAGGTTTTTGAGCTATGAAGTTCCACAGAACTAGGAGCAGCATTTCATCCAACACTATTACACTAAGCAGAATACAAAACTTTATATGGTGCTTTTGTGAATCTGTGATTAAAGTCAATGCAAACATGAATGCTGACAACATCTGTGATGCTGAACTCTTAAAATAGTAAGTGTTTTTCCTGCATCCAATGATAAAAACAAGAAACGAAACAACAGCATAAAAAACACCCAAATGCATGAAAACCTAAAACTGTGGGCACAATCCCACCACAAAGTCTCCACCTTCAGTTTTCAGTACAGGGAAAGGGTCTTGATGACTCCAGATCACTACTTCTCTTTGGATCACAAACTGTTATAGGTAGAATTTAATTAATCAACCAGAAAGAGCATTAGTGTGATTAACAGAAACAGATGAGAATACAAGAGAAGAACGCAAAAGCTGTCAAAACGTTAATTATATTGTCCTACCATTAAATCCTATTTTGTGGGCAAAAAGGAACAGCTTATCTCCTAAACACACTGCAATTTCATCCCCAGACTACACAGAGAGCAGCAGGATGGCATCCCACCAGTTAGGAGCAGAAGTTTCATAAGTTTATGAAGCTCAGAGTCAAGACTAAATTTCTAATATATTTAAATGTTTAGTTGGGACATTCAGATGATATAACAGACATTAAATAGGGCTTTTTTCCCCCCCTTTTTTATCACCTCTGGACAGTACATGAAGATTTCTGAAGTTCCCATAAATGTACCCTTCTTCAAACTTTCAAGCACTGATCAAGTTTTGCAAATACAGCTAAAGATAAGAAATGTATTTTGACACATACTTAGTCCAAACTGTTATGTATTCCCTATTTCACTTGTATAAAGAGGAAAATATTTTTAGAAGTGCTAAGCGTGAGGAGGAAAAAAAATAGCAGAGTATTTACTGATATAGATATTGCATATTTTTTGTGAAGGTCACGTAATAAAATTGGAACCGCTTTAAAATAGCTGTGCATTGATTAGCTGTTTTCTAACCTTGCCTTCCTTCACACAGATTCATTAGTACACCCCTAGAACTGTCATTATACCGATATTCAGAAGGCTTCTTTTTTAATAATTTGTATTCTAATTCCAAATGAAATGCATTCAGCAACTACTGTTTCTTCAGCTGAAAAGGGATTGCAGGTGCAAATATATTATTTTTTTTCATAAATATTTTGCTGCACTAGCTGCCTGAAATAAGATATTTTTTTTTGTCATTCTTACCTGAACACTGTTATTATTTCACAGCAGAACTGGCCCAAGAAGATCAAACCAAATAATCAAATTCTTCAACAGGGTTCTCCAGCTCTCAATCCCCTTCCCTACCTGAAAATAACAGTATGAAGGAGATTTGAAGTTGCTTGTGAGACAAGGCAGTCTTACCCAGACAGTCACTCCCTCCTTCATCCAGGCTGGAAGTCTTTCCCAACATATATCTGAGCTTTAAAATCTCAGTCGCCAAGAGGGCCAAGAAAACTAGTGGTTACTTTGTCTCTTAAAATTGTTTTGAAGACAGCTATTGGTTTTCTCTTTCCTTTATATTGACAGCTTTCCTGAATACTTCTGTCATATAAATACTGAAGTAAAACAGTAAACGTGGTAATATTAGCATGTCTAATAAATGACAACATAGGCAAATGTTACTGTTGCAGCATCAATAACCTCATGTCTACAAGTTACAATTTCATACTATCCCCACCTTCCCAACCTCTCATGTGCCTTCACCCTCTCTTGAAAGTATCCAAGCATTGGAAGCTTTAAGAAAAACAAAACAAGGCTAAAGATAAAATCAAAACAAAAGACACCAAGCTGCGGTGCTAACACTGCTGGGGTTGTCCAACACTGCCTATCTCTAGTCTCACAGTAAAACTCTTGCTGAATGGGCAGGGAAGACAACTCAAAGATGATTTTTGCATTTAGAGAGCTCATCCTGAATTATAACCTTTCAAATGATAAACTGTATTTATTAATTAAACAAACTGTAACTCACCCTTTTAATTTAGATTGAATTAGGATAGCTTTCTGAGTGTGCTTGTGATCTCAATGTAAACCTGCGGTATTACCAATTAAAATCAGAGGAGTTCGCTTGAATTTACAAGGGGGTAAATGCCATCTGAATTTGGTCTCTTACACACCACTGCTTTATTCAGTTCATTCATCCTAGAACTTGAACAATATATCCATAAAGGCAATAAAAGACAGCATATTCTGAAGTCCTAAAGCTTTTGACTTACAATCTACATTCAAACTCAACACATAACCATTATATTAAAATATTTTCTCCAGAACTGGTAAGCAAAGTTACCTAGTGGTGCCTAGTTTCAGAGTTATGAATGTTATCCTCAAAAGATAACTTCTGTTTTCTTTCTAGAAAGACTTCTGTGAATACTGGAAATGTGTAAAATATGAAGATATGAAGTAAACCTGAAGAATTAACCCACTGGTTTTCTTCTGTCTGCTCTATATCTGTTATTTTCATCACTTCCCACTAGATCCACAGTAGAAAGAGAAAACAGTGTCACATTATTCTCTATGAGCTTTTATGAAAATTAAAGATATTTAAAGTGTCAGCAGTCAAAGAAGGGGTTTCTCAAGCTATCCCCCACAGAATAAGGAATTAACACAGCAGATTATTCCCCTCAGTGCTGTGATATTAGCATGTGATGCACTACACCATTATACTACTTCAGAGTTGCCAACTCATGCAAATCTCACAATAATTGGTATTTTCCCTAAGGCTGATATAATGAGATTACATGAAAATAATGCATCTTTAAAAAGTAATACGATTCTGAGCCATATGCTTTAGAAAAATCCTGAAGTAATCTTGTCCTTGATCTTAAAAACCAAGCAAGAAGAATGAAACAAATTTTGAAATTCGTTATAGTTAAAATTTTACTATTTCTAAGCAAATGGAGATCATCAAAAGAAAAACTGGCAGCACTGCAGGAATACTAGCATAGCTCATAATCCTGTTCCCAAGCCACAACTGCTGAACATATTTTTCACATCTCTCTCCATCACATATTATACGAGCCTTTCTAGATCAGAACCTTGTTACAGAAAATATTTTCAGTATGTATTTTTAGGCGAAAAAAATCATATTACTTGTTACTTAATTTTATTGCTAATGGGAAACTGCTGTTGCCAAAGCCCCCAGGCAGGGTTGTATGCCTTTTCCCTCAGAGGTGGCACAGAAAGGATAGCTGGCAAAAGGTCCACACCAGGCATGAGCTGGGGGCAGCCCTCATGACAGCAGATAGTGACTACTGGGCCTGCTTTCAGGTCCACCAAATATTGCTAGTGGCAGCACTGCTTGTGCACTGCACATTCACTACATGGGATTATTTACTTTTCCCCAAACTGTTTAAGTTACACAGTGGAATGCATAACTACATGTGTATAGCGCTGTGCTCACTCTCTACACGATTACAACAAGCAGAGTAAGGGATGCTGTTAATCTCCTAGAACCCTTTTGACATGGCTGCCCACTTAATTTAAAAACAGAGAGCAGCAAGTAACTTATTCTAACTATTTATACCATGACTCTGCACAGTTGTAATGTATTGCGCCTCAAAATGTTTTAGAAACAAAAGCCAGTAAAAGATGGACTTGCCCGTAACACATACATTGCACATACTCATATAAAATCTGGAAACTAAAGAGTTCAGTGTAATACAGAAAGAAAATTATGTACAAAGGTATGTACAAGTGGTAAGATATTGCAGTTGATATAAAACTGTTTTGCCCCTCTAACTAGAGAATTGACTTCTCCAAATGAATGACTCAGTGGCAGCAGCTGACAGGCTGACAGACAGGAGAGCACTCCTTTTTATGAGCCATGCCCTCTGGACTATATTCCTGTGTGGCTCTGGCTTTCACTATCCTGGTCAACAGCATTGCTCTACCAAACCCAGGGCACGCTGCAGGCTATTGCTCCTCTTCTCTGAGCTCGCAGGAAGGGGAGTTTGGAAAAGGCTATATGCTTTGATCTTGGTTATCTCTGTATACATACTGTGGTAGGCTTTAGTGTATTACTGTCAGGCCGCTCTAATATATGAATTACATGTACCTCAATTCATCAACAAGTTAGATTAAAAGACGAGGTGAGGGTGAGAAATGAATATTCCACTTGTTTTTTCTTTTTACAGGTAGCCTGTAAGACTTGGGGACATAGAGAGCTTCTATTACACATTTTCTAGTGCTAGTCAAGTTGCAGCACAGAAGTAGGTGTTCAGAACCTGATGTATTGATGATAATTTACCTGTAGTGTCAGGAATTTTCACAGCATTTGTACCATTTACTAAAGTAAGTTCAGCGAGATGCATTGCAAAATGAGTCTTATGGTTTAATCCTAGATATTTGCTTCATCTCTCATTTATCTTTCATGCTATTTTATTTCTACTGGTACAACTCCATGAAGTTGGCCATGCTTCTGTGCTATTTGATGCATAAAAGAGAACTTCATTTGTCTACAAAATTCTTACAAGAAAAAATACATATACACTTAAAATTATTTTCAATAATACCACCTGCAACAAGATATCTCAAAATCAGTTTGTTGTTTCTCATTACTATACACTTAGAATTGAGTTTTTGTCACAGAACTTACCTGCTTAAAAGGATGGGTTATTATATCTAGGTGCCTCTAGTTAGTAATACATTGTTTATGATTAAATAGTGCAATTAAAAAATAATTAGAATGAGATTTTTAACTACCTTTTACTATGTAGTAACTAAAGTAACTAAACACACAAAGATATTTCCTTGCTGTCAGAAGTTGTCTTTCTTTAAACCTTTTTCTGGTCATATACTATCCTTACACACAACTTATGTGTTCCAGTCAGATCTGCAGCAGAGACTCACTTTCTTTGATTGTGCATGGCTGTTAGAAAAACAATTGAGCATCACTATACATATGTATATTTATTTATAAACTATATGCATGTACCAATGTAATAATATTATGTAGGTTTAAAATATACACAAAAATAAACATTAAAAAAGGATGAAGTAAAGAGGAAATAGACAGCATTTTTAACATATGATGCTGTTTTATGTGTAAATACCAAATATTTTCTTCCCACACCCCAGCGGATTGTCTTTAGCATCCCTTGTGAGGTGCATGAATTCTACTTTGGAGACCACGGAGCTGGACCTCTAAACTGCTTCTAAAACACAGAATAAATGCATACCACAACACTCCCTGAATCCTTGGCCTCTCATATCGAGACCAAATGATTCACTGGTGTGTATTCTGGCTCTCTTTTTGCTCATAAACCCAGGTTTATTTTCAGAGACACCAGGGATATATGCCATGCCCAGGTTTCACCACAGGGCGATATTAGGATGCGTTCCAAGGGTGTGCACCTAAACAAGTTAAAACTCCTAGATTCATCAGTCTTCACTGTACATCAGCCTCCTTTTCCAGTAGGTCCTAATGAGTTTGACATCTGCAAGGGACATCCCTCTGGAGTCATGGCTAGATAACAAATACAGTAATTCAGAACAGCTTCTTCAGAAGCCATATGAAAAAGCAACCCGAGAAAACCCTGACACAAAAGCCAGGTTGCATCTTCTCTTACCTAGCTTCAGCATTCTCCCGTAGGCTCTCGTCTGCTCCTTCTGAGTCTGGCCAGTGTTGTTCTTCCCCCTCCCCCAGGCAGCAGGAATGGAGAGTCATGATCACTCTCAGAATTAGCCAGCTCCCTACTTTTTCTTAAATGCCAGCAGAAGGGTTGTCTAAAGCCATTGCTGCATCCCTCTCTGTGCAAATTGTCTCAGGTAGAAATTAACTCTTTACAATCAGGCACAGTTCAATAACCAAAGCAGCAAAGACATGTGATGATCATAGGACCTGCACAGCCCATTAACAATTGTTACTGTCTCTTGGCTGTGACTGGGATTGTGAACATAAGATCTTCAGGGGCTGCAATTCCATCTTGTACTGGATATCTAAAAATTCTGGATTCCTGCTCAGTTCTCTAAGATGATTCACATTTTACTTTAGATATCCTTGCAAAATATCAGCTACTCTTTCAAATGAGTACATTACAGTCTTACAACTGAAAAAACATTAGCCAGAAGTTGCTGTTTCTAAGTATTAAAAAAGATTATGAATGCATAACTACTCAGATAGGGTGTATTTGCTTAAAATCCATCTCATTAGAAGTGCTGCGTAAAACTCTTAATTCCTGGAATGCTTCAGAAAGAACGCATTATAAAATGTTTTATAATCACAGATTGCATTTAAGCAGTTTTAATCACAGCAAACATTCTACGGAACTTTCTTAAATTACACGACATCCTGATGCCTGGATTTTCCAGGTTACCTTAAGTACCTCAAGACTTTCTTCAGCATTCTGTTTCTCTCATTACCACATCCCAGGCCCTCTCTTTGCTCCAGGGGGAGCTGTGCAACTATAAAAAACTGCTCCCTGCCTAAAACCCCTCGATTTCACCATCATTCAACATCAAGCAGCTGATCATTCAGCAGTTCAGACTGCAATGGGCAATGAACAATCTTAGCAGTAATGTAACTAGCACATTTTCCAGTGACACAGGATATGTTTTCTGAGAACAAAACATTACCTATTCGTCTATCCTCTCCTATCTATAGGTATAGTAATGTAAAGAGAAGGCTATAAGAAAACACCTGAGTGGCCAGATTTCTCTTGCATCCTCCTTGCTTGCTTAAGAGCAACCTTTCCAGACCAACAGGAGGCAATCAGCAGACTAACCCTCCCAGCAATTCCCTTCACAGGCTCCAAGTAAAAAGCTGAGGATGAGACTTTTTCCTCTGCTCTGTAAGCAGATTTCACATACAAATTTCACATACAAATCCCTTGTGTTGGATCTTCAGGTGTGGTCATGTCATTTTCACCTGTGAATCTGTTGTCCTCTGGATTCAGGAATGGAAGGGGCTGAACTGATATCTTTACTTAAAGATGTCACATTTCGGACTTCAATACCTTTTAGATGCTCAGGCTAACACTATCACTCATGCTGACAAGTTTTCAAGACTTATTCATACCTACCTACATATGCCTGCATGTCCCAAATACAAATTAAATAAATTGCTTGAAATCAAGTCTGGTGTGCTCTGAAAACAAATTGTTTGGTCTCCATGCTTTCATTTATCTTGGGTATAAAAGCAAAAGGATGTAGAGCTTGTAATCTCTTGCTCCTGTTGGTGCACTCTGATCTCTAAATCATTCTCATTCTACTAAAGTATTCACTCACAACCTTTTGAGAAGGCCTTCTTCTCATTATTCTGAATATATGTAACAGATACGTGGAGTAAAAAAGACCCCAAAACATTCAGGTTTTAGATCAACTAGTCTTCAAAGGAGAATATAAACTGAGGAAATACTCAGTTTAAAGTGTTAATAGGTTCTCTTTCAAGGATTAGCACTTGAATTTCCATTTGGAAAATACCTGGGTAACAAGACACTGTCTGTGATATGGATTGCAGTGATCAGTCTTTGAGAAGGATGATATTTGTATATCCAAGCCTCTAAAATGAACTGTGTAGATGACCATTTGTATGTTTTGTTTTTTATCTGTGTTTGGTTCAGAAAGCGATGAGCTGTTCATACAGCAGCATTTACTTCTGCCTTGAATGGGTGCTCAAGAAGGGAAGAGCGCAGTTATTTACCAGTATGCAAGTTCTTCCAAATTACAGATATCTAAAAGATAAAAAGCTCAGATTCACCCCGCAATGCATAAAGAGCCATCTGTAAAGCTGCCAACATAATTGCTCAAAGAGCTCCCCAAAGAGCCAGATGCCACCACTTGAACACAATCCCAACTTAGTCATCTGAGTACTGAAGACAAGAGGGAATAGCAGGAAGTTGAAGGGTCAATGGTATGCCATTTATATTCTGAAAAGATGAAACGGATTTCTGGAGAAAATTAAACTGAAAGGACGTCATGCCAAACAGAATGTGCTTTAGCAGCACAATTTAATACTAGAAATAAATGTGTGTGTCATTCTGGAGTTTTTAGAATTTGAAAGGCATGAAAATTGTGCTCTGATAATAATACAGAACAAAAATGTGGCAAAATTTCCTCATAATTAAAAGATGTAGCAAAGACACTCATGCAACTTCTTTCTGATTCTCTGCACTTTTCCAATCAAGGCTTTGTTTCCACAGCTTATTCTTGCAGTTAAATTAAAGCAGGCATTTAAAATCTCATTTTCTTATGCACCTGTTTCTCTGTTCTTAGCACTAGCTGCTGTAATTTCTTAAGTGTGTGAAGCTGATATCTGATCTTAAAAGTTCTTGTAATGGGCAGAGTATAACAAAAGTGAATTAACAGAAGGACAAATTATTAAAGCATGATTAAAGCATGCATTTGATATTTGCTCAACTCTGTAGCTTCCCTGGATCACATTACCAATACATAGCACTGAACCCTGAAGTCTTAAAAAATGGCCCAAAATTAGTTACGACAAAAACAGTAATAAAATATCAATCAAGAAAAAAAGATATTGATCAAGTTAAATATGTTAGCCTCTGGGTCGATAGAGGAAATTCTATTTCTGCCAGACAGCAGATCAGTCCTTACCCTTCTTGCCTGATATCTTTCCCATCTCATCCCAACGGGTCACATTGCCTTCTGCTCTTTCCTTGGTATTATTTTGGCCTCTTACTGAACTGGCTCCTCTTCCTATGTTACCCTTTATATTCCACTGACGGAAGAGGAAACATCTCCCTCTACTTCTCCTTAGTTGAGACAGAGTAAGCAAGTTCCAATTGTGTCAGCTGTGCCAGGAAGCATGGGACAGATGAATGTGGTGGCTCCAGGAAGCTACTCTGAGTAGGGATTAGCTTTGTAACTCTCCACCTCAGCTTTGGCACTGCCAGATCCAACTTAAGCCTCGCAGCTCGTCCAGGAGTCATGTGGCCCAAGCAGTGTTGGAGCAGCACCCAGATGTTTTGCGCAGAAATCCCCTCCTTTTCTCTCTTCTCCATTGCCCTCTCCATTGCTACACAAATCCCAAGTCACAGTCACTTTCTCTTCTCCTCCCCTTGACTGACAGTTATTGTTCACCATTCTTCACTCACAATATTTTACCATGTAAAGCTATTGATGGATTTGTTTGTCCTTACACTAGAGCAGTACTCTCCCTCATTTCAGTGATTCCTTCCTTTCCAACATCAATAATGGAGTAGGTCTATGGTGCTCCATTATATTTGTCCAAATAATTAAAAAAAAAATTAACTGGACTTCTCTCTTCTGTTCACCGTTTGAGAAATACTGTGATTCTGTTCTGTTCTGGTAGTACTGGAAATACATGGGATCTCCCTGTCCTGACTCTCAAAATTGTATCTTATATAGCAGTCTCCTATGTCAATAACAAAAGCATCATCAAGTGCATTTCATTTTTGAGGCTGAATGGCTATTTCCCCCTTTATATATATGTATATATTCAGAAGCATAATTCTTGGCCCAAGAAAAAAGCTCCAAGGCAAAGTGCAATTCTGAGTTACAAACCATGATTACAGTCTTCTTTTTGAGCACTACCTTTTCAGCATTGCTCATTTCAACCTTTTAACAAGTTACTGAGGGTTTGTCAATGCAAGGGTCACTCGAGAGTTAATCTGAATTAATTTTTAAAGTGGATTAGTCAAAACATATTACACCTCAGTGTAGACACTTCCATTCAGAATTCCAGCACACTTAATCTAACTAATTTGCACTGAAAATTGAGGTAAATTGAATCAAGACACTTTTAATTCTGATTCAGAGTATCCACATGAGAGTTTAATGTCATTTAATTAATCCACTGTGGATTCACACTTCTGTTTAATTTGGATTACCTTTTTGGAGGAGTTCAGTACACAAGAATTCTGATGATGGATTTGGGCCAGAATTTTCAGAAAACAATCTTTCACTCAAAAATAAAACCTAGGACATTGGATTTAATTAGAGTCTCATGACCGAAAGCTATTCTCATTTGATTTCCCTCTGTAATTTGCAAAATATTAAGCTTGATTACTTAAAACAATTGTAATCATTTCATAGACATTTTCATTGGATAAGCATTTTCTTCCTAAATATTATATTTAAAAACTGAAATTATAATCATAGAATCACAGAATTGTTTGGGTTGGAAGGGACCTTAAAGCCCATCCAGTTCCACCCCCCAGCTCAGGCTGCTCAGGGCCCCATCCAACCTGGCCTTGAATGCCTTCAGGGATAGGGCACCCACAGCTTCTCTGGGCAGCCTCTGCCTGCACTTCACCGCACTCTGAGTGAAAAATTAATCTATTTGTTACTAACAGCAGTAGTAACCTACGCTATTAACAGAGCTAGATGAGATAAAACAGTTTTTTCCTCTCTCCTTTTCTTGACTGTTCATCTTTTTGTCTCATCATTTTTCACTATGTTACAGGGGGTTCAAGTTCTCCTTTGAAAATTTTTCATTATCGAAGTATTCATAGAACCTAGTGAACATGTAAATCCCAATGAACTCTCTAGCAAGCCACCAGCGGAGGCCACCCACCTTCCTGCTCTGAAGACAGGTTCCAGCGAGTTTCTGTACCAAAAAGTAGGAAAGAATGAGTTTATCTACAGGCAGTAACATACATACCACGCCTTTTAATATATATTCAAACAGGATCATAAGGCTCAATAAGGTTAATGCTGAGACTTTCCAATATCCTTTTCATCGTCAGAAAGGATATACAATTTTAGTAAATTCTTGTCGTCTTCACCATTATTGCTGGAAAACTGCACATAGGTCTTAAGTCATCACTAGGTCAAAATCTATACCAGTAATGAATTGGCCCAAGTATAAAGGAACAGCATTAGTAATGATGTCCGAAATTGGATCATTGTGAAGCACCAGACAAGTACCTACAGAAGGAAGGGAAAATAACGGATCTGGATATAGCTAATACTACAATTAGTATGTTTGTGGACAAATCCTTATAGTTTGCAAAAATACAGATGCATAAACTACCTTTCTGCAAAACCTTGTTGTGGGGATTTTTTTCATCTGGCTAAAATTATCCCTTTATATATATAATGTATATAATGTAATGCATTATATATATATATATAATTTACATTGCTGTCTAAAACAGAAGTAGTATTGCCCATTGGCATAATTCAAGTGTCCCTTATAAGGAGAAATTTTGCCCTGACAGCAGTAAAGTTCAAGTAATGCAATAAAGCACTGACAGAAGAGATTTAAAGGATGCAGAAGAAGAAAAACATAACAGAACAAAACCCACAACTATTTTAATCAAAGGTTATTATGAAATTCTACTACATTTAGCTGAATGGCTTTAAAAAATGAATTTTCCTTCAAATAGTGCTATTAAAGATTTTTTCATGTTTTCTAAGTAGTGCAATAAAAATTGCTTCAAGATGGAAATTTAATCATTAATTTCACTTTCTAGCAACAAAAATAACAGTAAGCATTAAAAAAAAAAGCCGTGGCCAGCCTCAGCAAACTTAGCAGTTTGCAATTTTTCATCTACAGACTGTGGTGGAATACTTTTTGCTGTGCAGATATTCACCGACATCTGTCAATATGAAAACTGGTTCTTATTTTTAGTTAGCTTACAATTATGCTCTTCCTGACTTCAGCATATGAAGGAAAACGTCTTTCAGGAAACCGTCACATCTGCTCTTCTAACACTGGCAGCAGAGTTGATACTAAATAAATAAATTGTTCATCTAACATTTGTCACTTGTCTGCAGTTTTGCCAACTGACCAGAAAAAAAAGGTGTCTATTTTCCCTTATGAATGAAGGAGTGTGCGTACAAAAAGGCACATCTGACACCCAGATTTACTATATCTTCCCTTCAGAAACTGCACAGGGAGGACTGCTACATGCATCATATCTCACACACTTACCACTCACCCCTGCATCCCTGCAGTACCTTCAGCCCTTGGCTATGTTTCAGGTCACTGTCAGTTCACAGCCACTAACTCACTCCCATGCACCCATCATGACTCTGCCTTAGAATTTAATGTGGTAGTGCTGCTTTAGGCACGATGGCTTCAGGATAAAAGGGAAGGCAGCCTGGTTGAAGGGAAAATCTCTCTTATTAATCCTGCTGATACAGCCATGAAAAGCATCCAGTCAAGGAGGATATGCTGTCCCTTCACCAGACCTCAAAGAATTCCCATGCAAAAGGGAGATCTGACTAGAGAAACAGGCATCTCTCCCATGAGGGCCAAGATGGTCTACTTGATTGCATCAGTTCCCTAAAGATCCCTTCATTAGATACTGCTGTTATTTTCTCATTCCAGACATATTAGCCATTATTGCTGAGGTACAAATTCTATAAGCACTTTAGTTATGGTCTGTGCTTGAGGGCGTTTACAGGTTAAAGGTCCAGCCCTGCTCAGTAGGCTTTCAAATAGGGGTACTTAGCGTAATTACTCGCAGAAACATGTGATAAGGTCAGGCTCTTAAGTAAATGAAACAATGGCTCTGAAAGTAAATGAAATAATGGTATAAGGGAAGAAAACTTGCTGAGAAGTGCTAAATTTCAAATAAAATGGGAGCTGACAACACATTGCTCTGCCTTATGTATTGGATACAAAATACCAGGATTTGGTTAGGGTACCAAGCTTCATTTTATTGTAGTAAATAACTATCCATCTGATCAACCCAAAGACCTCGAACACATTAGGATAGATTGGCTTCAGAATTAATACACAGAAGGTAAGAAATAGTGATCACAATTCACTACTTGCTTATGAGAGTTCAATCAACTGGTATCTTGTTTACTGAGTTAAAAACCTGTTCAATCAAAATCTTCAGCTGTACATGAAAGAAACACAAATAGGAGCTAAATAAATTTTTGCTTAACAGAGAATAACCATGTTTGGCTGTAGACTGACCGTTTTCAGCTATGACCACCTAACATTAATATCTATGTATTCAGAACACTAAATTAGCTATGAAATTATAAAAAAATAAATCTAATTAGATGTTCTGGAAGGAAAAAACCTTCACTGATGCTGTAGTTTATATTTATGAAGCCTACCAATTAATTGGTATAAAAGGCATTTATCTTTGTGCAGACTAATGAGATATCATGTCAATTTTTTTTTGACTTTGCAGAAAGAGAACAATGACTTTTGCAAAAAGGCTTAAATATTTCACTTACCACTGAAAATTGTATGTTCTGGAAAAAAAAAAAGAATCTTTGCCATCCTCTGCAAAAGCAAAAAGCTACCTACACTGCAGAACAAATATATATATATATCCTTCCATCCTTGACAAAAAATTATGACAAAAATGTCATGGGCAAACAGACATAAGCATCAGAGACAGGCCAATATTATGGGAGAGACATTTCTGAACAGAATAGTGTTCCTTCCCAAAATCCAGACACTGAGCAAGAACAATGGGGGTAGGCAGGGGGAATATCAGTGGAAGTGGGAAACATTTAACATGCACAGTCTAGGGCTGTGAAGACAGAAACAAGAGGAACAGGAGGGAAGGTGTTTGCAGGGGCTTACTACTTCCCAGGCTGTCTGGTGTCCTTCTGCAGGCAGCAGAGGAGATCATAGAATTGTTCAAATTGGAAGGGACCTTTGAAGGTTATCTAACCCAACTCCTCTGCAATGAACAGGGACATCTACAACTCCTCCAAGGTGATAATTCAAAGCATCAAGCAGCTATCACCAGTCTTCTGCTGTCAACTCCCCTCCTGGGAGAAACTACCTCCTTTAACCTGAACGCAAGAGTAGGTTTCCTAGGATAAATTTGGTCTTTGTGAATCCCCACGCTGAAGATTTTCAAAAATGTCAATTTGCTAACTCTCTTTTGAAAGATTCTAGTAACAGTTTTCATTGGCTTGAGTGACAATATAGTTTGGCTGATCCTGGTACCCACAAACATCCTATCCTACGTCCTTCTGTGACCAGAGAGAAAAGACAATCACAGGATGATCAGCAGCAGGCTGCACAAAGCCAAGAGGTACTGTGTCAGTATGCTAGCACCAGGCCTGAAAGCAACACAATACCTGAGTTAAGAAACCCAGTTTCTGAGGCTTTGACCCCAGATAGATTCATTGGCAGACTTAGAGATTGCCTGTCTCCATGCATCCTCACAATATGTGCAGAATGCAATGTTTGGATCCCTGGTGCCGCCAGGGCTGACACAAAACAACCTCTGACCAGCTATATTAACATTATATTCTACATATCAGAAGCAGTTCTTTTGTCACCTACATAAAAATGCATAGTCCAAACTTTGTTGCTTAAGAAGTCTGAACATTTCTAGACTGAAACAGTGGCTTAACTGAATTTCAGATTGAATTCCGGGTGCAGATATTCATTTCCCATCATACACAGATTATTTATTTATGTGCTTGTTTGTTTACTAGGGTGGTTGTGGTGTGCATTTTATTCAGTATCTTAGTTCTTCCTCCAGCAAATCAAGAATTATCTAATGATAGTTCAGGTCCTTCAGAGTAGTGTTGTAACTATACAATTACTCCTCCTTGTTTGGGAGATCATGAGATAATATATTGCACTAATAATGTATTAAGAATTGTAGTTCAACTGCAATTCCTAAGAAAATAACACTTATTTGTATAGCTAATACACGTTACTACATCCAACTCATAGGGTCCTGGGACTATCAAGGGTCTTGTATTCTACAGAGTGAATATAACATGCAACTCACTGGTCTCTAACCTGGAAAAGTACAATGGGACAGCTTGGGACAATTTCTGCCCTAGGTCATAACATATCATGTCATATCAGTTGTTTATTCTACCAAATACCAGACGCATAGATCTGCTCCTATTTTTCTATCAGATGCCGGTATTGTATCTTTTATTGTACAATAATTTAGTTTTCCTTTTGATTTTGTGTGTGTGTGTGTGTGTGTGTGTAAATTCTCTCTCATAGATCTTTTGAATTTCCTCAGACTACCAGCATAATGTTTGGTTTTTTTTTTTCCTAAAAATAAAGAAATTAAAAGGACATTCTTTGAGATCTTATTGCCCTCTAATGTCTGTAGACACTACTGGCTTTCCTGCTTTCTCAGACAATGTCTAACTGTGAAGAATATAGCTCTATTAACCTTGCTATATCAACCAGAATGTCAAAATCTCTCTTATAAATCTTCATCTTAATCATTTATGATTAAATATTCAGATGAGATTATGTGCAACCTAATTCTACACATCCATCTCTACTTCCCTAATTAACAACAGACAGCAACAGAGCGAGGAAAAACACAATGTTCTTGAAGCAACTGGGCAAAAGCAAGCTTTGGTGGACAACTTTCATTTCTTTTTTGATCACCATTTAAGAAAAAGAAAACAAGATTAATGAAATATTGTATAATCGAGCTATACTTAGACTGTTGTTTTACTATAGGTTGCTAAATTTCATCAGTGTTAATCCCAGTAGCCCTAAACTTTTATTTCTAGGAAAGGAAGCCTTGCCAATGTCAAATCTTCCACATCTGTCAGAGAATTTGACGTGCATGCAGTGGAAGTTACATAGGATGCAACTTTCCAGGGTTTGGCAGGTGAAGTTCACCCCGTGCCAAAGATCAGTCTAAGATTTATGAACCACTAAAGACCTTCTTAGTCTTTGCTCCAGTTCTATTTAGAACTGCTGCAGCTTTAAGCACCAAATTGGAGAAACTTAGAGCCCAACTGTGACGGAGTCTGAGACACTGTATCTTAAACTGAAACTGAGGTCACTGATACAGATCACCAAATTTTTCAGAGAAATAAAACTTGAAAGCTCCAAAAGGCAGCACTTTCACTGAGGCAACCAACTTAACCTGTAAATCAGGAACTTTAAATAAAAGAGAGCTCACGGGAGAAGACAAAGTCTGTCCTTCTATCAGCCTCAAAGCGATTTTTCAGTGTGTTTTCTGGACTTGTGCAAATAATAGACCCTTTGCTTTAGTGAGGTTAAAAAAAAAAGGAAGAGTTTTAGCTCAAATCACAAGCTGGTGGAAAGACAGAAGCAGGAAAAGAAAATATAATTACATATTTTTGCATTAACCTGGAACAAGCACAAGCCAGTTCTTAAATGAAAAATACCAATTCAAACTGACAAGTCACGTTTTTTGTATGAAACTTTTCAAAGTGCGGGCATTTTCACAAAAGCATTGAAATATAATGTCTCCATATTTGCCTCTCCTCAGCTAAAACTACTTTCTAAATGCAACCTGAATCTGTTATTATTTCCCCAAATGACATTTTGTCAAACTTATTTGTGGGGGGGCAAGAAGGAGGGAAGGGAAAATTGCCTGGCTCCATCCTCCAATGCTTTTTCTAATTGCATTTAAATGATCCGTGCAACTGGTCTCCTACAACTTCCCTGAGGGGTAATATTTCACAGTCTAGCTAATCTCACTATTGAAATGTGTCCTGTTTTTCAGCAAAAATTTCACTAGCATCAAGCACTACCAGAATCACTTTTGCTGACTTCTAAAAAAATTTAAGTGAGTTTTAATACCAAGAAGTATGCAAAAGATGCAAATACAGAATATCAGCAGAATATACAGCTCCTGGATGCTTTAGCAGTGCAAATTAATTTGCCATCCAAAGTGTCTCATGTCTGCTCATGAGTCCAAATTGGTAGCTGAAACTGAACCAATCTTTTGGCCCAAACATATTTTATTTGATCTGAATGACGCAGTTGCCAACTTTTTTTTTTAAAAACAGGGAGGGAGCTCTGGCCTTGATTCTTCAGTGGCTTGTAAATGTAACAGAGGTGTTGCGGTGTTTGCAAGATCAGAGCTCTCTATGTATTTCCACAGGTAGTGGACAGAGTGGAATTTTTGGTCTGGAGTCCTGACACAGCTATTACTGCATCCAGATGTACAGTCCTGAGTACAGGAGACATAGAGTTGCTGGACCTCATCCAGAAGAGGGATACAGAAACAATCTAAGGGATGAAGAACCTCCCCTACAAGGATATGATTCTACCTCTTGGTCATGCCAGCTACAAAGCCTGGTATACACATGTGGCCCTGCCTTCCCTTGCACATCACAGTATGTTTTCTCGCCATGATGGCAGCTCAAGCAGCACTCACCAAACAAAAATCCCAACTTTGTGAAAAGAAAGGTGCTGCTGCTCACAGTGGTTGGGTAATCCACTGTGCAACTACTAGCAAACTTACAATACCACCTAATGGCCTGATTCTGTCATTTTTTCCCCATGATGTGTAAGATACTACTAATTTTGTGAATTGCTGAACTGCACAATCAGTGGCTGATTAAAGGCGTCAGGCATGTGGTTAAGCCTCTGCAGACTGCTCATGGAAACCAAGGGATGGGTGCCTCTGCCCTCAGACCAGCACACGGGGTAACCTGCCCAGTTACCTTGTACACTGCAAACTGCTTTAACACTCCGTTCAATCACACCAGCATTACTACTAACCTCTGTTTCACCCCAGCCTCTGTTAAGCACCATTTCCCTGGCTGTGGTACTCTGAACAAGGAGTGTGTTCCAGACTCTGCTCAAAACATGATTTATTTTTTTCATCAAACTCACTCTGTTTCTGAAGCACTCAGACTTATCTAAGGCCAGGGAGAAGAATCACTTCCATGTCTGAGGTTAGAAAAACTCTAGTGTGAACTGACACTTCTGAAACTCCTGAACGCAGACTAAAATAAAGAAAACTCTTCAAAACAACATATCCCTATGGAATTGCCATTTTGGACAAGGAGCATATAATTCAGCTCAGTGAAGCTGTACTCTTCTGTATCTCGATCACTCTGGGTCCTATGCTCATTTTGCAGTAGGAAAAAATGTTTGAAGTATAAAACCGCTTTCACAAAAACATGATAATATTTGGGATACCATAGGACATATACAAAAAGCAGAAAGTCTTACCAAGGACATGGTTTAGTGCAAAAACCAAGATAGCTGCTTTGAGTAATTAATCTCTACACTTCAGATCTAAATTATAAGAAGTTCATCACAATTTTCAGCGGTAACGACTGGATTCCTCCGTTGCTTTGCAGGCACCTAAGCAAATAACTGAATGCTCATGAACTGCTAAGCAGCCAGTAAACTTCCATAACACTGAGGCTTGTACCTTCCGAAAAACTTGGTCTTACGTATATTTTATCATAGCACAGCTTAAGTACAATTTTATGGCATGCTGCAACATATGGAGAGTTCTAATTTAACTGTGGTCTCAGGGTATGCCACAGATACAGATGCTTGGATCCTATTTGAGAAGATATTTAGCGGAAGCTTAAATCATTGACTCTGAAGTTTTTAAGCACTCTGATTTCATAGCATGTGACAATACATCTCTGTGGAGCAAAATCAAAATGTAGAAAGCCTCGATTTGTTTTGACTGTATTTCTACCAGCATTTTTTTTTTTTTATCTGTTCAGATCATGCCTGGAGAATAAACAAAATCCCTATATGCTCACACTAGGCAGTGAAATGCAAGCTTCTATCTGATATAAAGTGCAGAATTTTGAAAACAAAAGCAGCTGTATGTTGGAAATACCTGCAAAATGCCAATGCAATTGTTTGAGCACAGGTCTCCTGGATGGAAAGGAAGAGGCCATGAGGGATGTAAACTCTCAGTGCACCACAAGTTTGGGTCACTCATTGAAATGGTGGCTGTGGCTACACAGATTCCCTGTTATAATTCAGAAAATAGTGCATGTGTTGCACCTTAAACACACTCACTAGTAAGTTCGTTTCTTTACTACCTTGCAGCCCCTTGCTAAGCCTCTTTCTGACCCTCTCTCCTGAAAACTTCTAGAGTATGACAGTTGTTTTCCACTGCCACACAGAGTATGCACAACACATTTCCTTCATCTGTAAAATTCAATACACTACTGAAAAAGCTGATAAGCTAGGCTGGTGCTATCTATTTAGTAAATCCACTTGCACTTTATTCCACATGCTCCTTTAATTGTATGTCTTCAGAAAAGTTTTGTAAAGGAAAAGATACCTAAAGCTTCATTCACTCATAGATCGGTAGTTGCTGTATAATTTCATTTCTCAGCTTCCTAAATATGCCTCTGCATTTACTGTGTCCTCTAGCTCTATGGTACTATCTCTGTCTTAACAGATCCAACTTACGATGTAATTCACCACTCCTTTCAGTACTCTGGAATGGAAATTGTTCATTCCCCCTGATTTTACCAAGATCAACTCATTGACTGCTGCTTTAACTGCAGCTGTGGTAATTTCCAATTTAATACCTTCATATACATTATCTATCCTCCCTTTGCCTCCATGCTAACATTATCATCTTTACTGAAAAATGAAGGAAAGCACTGAGCTATATCTAGATTATCTTTAATATCCATCCTCACTAGATATCATCTTCTTTCATCCTTTTTCTGTCCCTATTATATAGCTGAAGAATGCTTTGCCATTTGTTACTTCTTTTGCAAAGCCCAGCTTTGCTAGGCTTTGGAAATTCTCACTTTATCTCCAAACCTCTTGACATCCAAGACTCAGTTTTAGTTGCTGATCAGAAATCTGTGTAGGAAGGCAGGGAGAGGGGGAAGGTCTCTCTTGCTTATTCCTAATGGTGCCACAAAGTTTTAATATAGTCACCTTATTTTAGAGCCAAATCCTATAAATCTTTTGTCTTCTTTTGACATTCAGATTCCCAGCACTGTTAGCATTACTAATTTCAAAGACATTCAGAATGCCTTTATATATTTATATCTGCAAGTTTCTCCTTCCAGTCAGTTCCCCCAGTTATGAAATTTTGCTCTCTGAAATAAATAAAAAAACTTTTCAATTTTTTTTAATTTTCTCAAGAAAGAAACTGAAGATAATTGTGACCACTCTGCTGAAGCTTATTTAGTGTTCATACCCTTTGATAGTGTCCTCATCATTTACTGAGAAAATCTATAACTACATCTGCATATGAAACAAACGCCATAACACATCTTATTGATACATTATCTACTTGATGAAGATTGTCAGCTCCCACATGCAAACACCTATGATGATTACTAATAGGCTGTGTTCTCCAGCATCCATTTAAGTTTAAGTCCTCCATGATGATAAGATTTCAGCACATTGCTGGAATGTCTACTCTTCTCACAACAGGACTTCAGCAATTCATTAGCATTAACCACCCTTGCAGTCCTTCAAAAAAAAACAACTGAGCTCATATTACCTACTCTTTCAAGTTATTACATCATTAATACCCAGTAGTGTACCAACAGTTCTCTATATTTCTCTCTCTGTCCTTGGTAGCATAAAACTTTCAAACATCTACTTCCAATCATCAGTTCACCTGATTCAAGTTCTGCACAGATGCTCCTACTTCATCTCTTTTCTTGCACAGGTTTCAGCAGCTCTGTGTGCAGGTTTCAGCCTTTCCAGAAGGACATTACCCCACTACTAAAAAGATGAAGCATAGTCCTGACAGCAATGTGTCCTCTTCTACTTCCTGAGCAGCTTAGAATTTTCTTTTGCTTTGCTATCCAAATTATGATTTGTATTTACATTTCCATGCTTTTACCCCCGTTTTACTCATCTTGCACCACTTTTTGCTTACATAGAGAAATACAGAGGAGGTATGAGCTTCCCCCAGTCTTCTCCAGCTTCTCAATTTGAAGTCTTTCCACGTGTCAGCCTCAACTTGAGGCCAATTTCTCTGTCAGACAACAGGGAATCCACAGACATCTCTTTCATCCAGCTGCATTTAATAGCTGGTGCTCCAAAACTCATCCTTCATAGCGCTGTCCTTGAGCTACAGTCACCATTGTTCCATCAAGAATCCACACGCTTATTCCACTGGAACATAAATGAAATTTCCAAATATCCTAAAGACATTTTAAATCAAAGGAGACACACATCTACCACTGATCTAATGTTCTCTGCTTTCACACGGATGATGTGATCATCAGACTATTTCCAAAATGAGAATTGCTGGCATATTCCAACAAAGCCCAAGCGAGCACAGGTTAACATGATGAGAGGATGGCTCCCCTTGCATCCTTCCTCAATCAATTCATCTTATACTGAAACTCTGGAAAAAGAATTACCCAGCTACAGCCCCCTCTGTAGGAGAACAGGTTTGTGTGAGAAGCCCTGGTTACCTTTTCCCCTTATCAGCTAGATGAACAGGAGAATGTTACAGAAGTTGGAAGAGCAATTATTTCCTTCTAAGAACATGGAAAAAACATATTGTTTTTCAGCTGCAGTCTGCTCTTCTCCTGGAGAAGTACAACCCTGCGGTGCATCTTTTCACCAAGGCAATTACAGGTACCTATGTTTGATTTCATTATATATCATCACAATAAACACTGTTATGGTTAGAAGAATACCTAACAATAGGCTCATTAGGATGAAACAGACCCTAGAAAACACAAAAGACAAACTCAGGAAGTTATAGAATCATAAAAGAATCACCAAGGCTGGAAAAGACCTACAAGATTAAGTTGAAAGTGTGAAGATTTAGGTAGGATATCGGGGAATTTCTTTACCAAGAGAGTGGTAAGGTGATGGAACAGGCTGCCCAGAAAAGTCATGGATGCCCTGTCCCTGGAGGTGTTCAAGGCAAGGTTTGATGGCACCCTGGGCAGCCTGGTCTAGTATTAGATATGGAGGTTGGCAGCCCTGCCTGCAGCAGGGGTGTTGGAGCTTGATGATCCTTGAGGTCCCTTCCAACCCAAGCCATTCTATGATTCTATGATCACCCAATCCAACTGTCCACCAATAGTTCTCACTAAACCATGTCCCTCAACACAACGTCTAAATGTTCCTTGAACACCTCCAGGGAGGGTGACTCAACCACCTCCCTGGGCAGCCCATTCCAGCACCTGAACACTCTTTCGGAAAAGTAGTATTTCCTAATGTCCAGCCTGAATCTCCCCTGGCACAACTTAAGGCCATTCCCTCTTGCCCTATCACTAGTTACATGAGAGAAGAGGCCAACCCCCAGCTCACTACAGCCTCCCTTCAGGTAGTTATAGAGAGCGATAAGGTCTCCCCTGAGCCTCCTCTTCTCCAGACTGAACAATCCCAGCTCCCTCAGCCGCTCCTCATAAGGCCTGTGCTCCAGACCCCTCACCAGCTTCATCGCCCTCCTCTGAACACGCTCCAGGGCCTCAATGTCTTTCTTGCAGTGAGGGGCCCAAAACTGGACACAGCACTTAAGGTGCGGCCTCATCAGTGCTGAGTACAGACGGACAATTACTTCCCTACTCCTGCTAGCAACACTATTTCTGATACAATGCGTTGCACTTAACATCCATTGGCAGTAGGCATCCCTTGCTTTCAAAGCAAAACCACTTCCACAAATGCAAACTAGAAATAAGTTTGCTGTGGTTCAATTGATTATGTAGCCACTTCCCAGGGATGTTTATTCTCAGTCAGAGTCTACACTAATTTTGCACGTGTAGAGACAAAGAAGAAGAAAGTTAATGCTGTATTTGTGATGCACCAAGCACAAAACAGCCTAAATACAGATGAACCCCTCCACATAAAGTGATGTGGAGAATGAAAGAAGCTGTAATTTGAGTTTGGATACGATACACCTGTAGCCCTTTTCTATCCATGTCCCATGCCATAGACAGACTCTCAGCTCTGTGTTTTCCTTCCATAAGGAAAGGGTACTGGAGTTAGAAGAAATCTGTCTATTTTGAATTGTAACTATTTAAGACAGAAAGAAACACAAAATTTCCCAGCTGACATCCTATGGCACAGGATGTTGGCCTAGGTAACAAAGGAAGACAAAAAAAAAAACCAAAAAAAAACAATACTAAGTGACTGTTCAGAACAGCAAAATATGTTAACACTTCCAGAAAGCAGGTTGTCCTCTGCAGATGATACCACAGGTAAGACAGCTCTAGATGGCCATAACTTCATCCACAAGATAAAGCAAAGATAGTTAACATAGTGAAACTGTGCTTTAGAAGAGTAGTTCAAGCTAAAAAAGGAAACGTAATTGCCAGACACTTGTTAACAAAGGCAGAGAAAATATTCACATGCTCTAAAGCTGTCCTGGGCAACAATTTGGATTCAGAACACAAATTCAGAACACAGGCAAACTGATTCAGCATGTAATTAAGAAATCCTCTCTGAATTATGCAACTTTCATTCACTTCTTCAGAAGATATGAGAATGCTGCAATCACTTGCCAAGTTTGATCCCAACGTGCCATAGGGCAAATGGAGACCCTAAACTGTCATATTCCATTTAAATCATACATAGGCAAAGGGAGTGGGATTGCTCAGTATATTAAATTACTACTAGTGTGTTGATATTTCCTCATGAACAATCTATGGCCCTGAATTATTTATTGAGAAGGAAGCTGCTTTTGAAGTGAACATTATTTCTCTCTCAGAGCTAATGCTTGAATATGATAAAAATAGTTGCCAAGAGAAAAAAGGAAATTAAAAAAAAAGGAGTACTACATGAATGACAACTCCCAGATTTCACCTGACTCCTTCATGCATTTCTTTTCTTTGTGAAGACCATATAATAATGTTCACCTCAAAAAAAGAAAATATATATATATATAATATATATATATATATGTGGGACAGCCTGTGTCAGGAAATTTCTTGCACAAGACACAGTTGCATACACATTCAGTGATGGCCATCAGTAGGATTCCCAGACTGTTCCCATGGTTTTGTCCTCCCTTCCCCATAGAATCCAATATTACTCATAGAAATGCAGCTTCAAGGGAGCCACAAAGCAGCCTTCCTCTGGTATCAAGAGTGGTACATCACAGAATCAAAGAGCTTTGGGTTGTAATGGAGCTGACGGACACTAAACTGAGCATGGAATGCCAGTAGGAACAGAGAAGAGGACCCAGTTCTTCCATTGGTCCTTCAAGCTCTCAAACATTTTTCAAATCCTTGCCCCTCCAAAAGGAGCCCGCACGAGTTGTTGAAGTTTAAGGATTGAAAACACCACTGAAGTGGCAACACCCTCACACTGTAATGTAAATCCAGTGTGACATATTCTGCATGATGATTAAATTTGAATTTTTTTGGTCAAGGAGATATTTGGTGAGAATAAAGTGCACTCTTCAGTGGCAGCTGCAATATTTGACCCCAAAACAATTACAGGAAACGTATATAAATAATGCTTCTATCTTCTTTTCTTCTTCCTCACAACTCTTATGGTGCTATCCAGGAAGAATTCTCCAAAGAGTGATTTATGGCATGACATAAGAAGACATATTCCTATCATATTTATATTGTTTATAAATTTGCAAATATTTTATATACACTTGACATGCATTAAATCTTTCCATAAATTTTCTCTGAATAGATTTGAATGCTGAACTTATTGTTAATTCAAGGTTATTCTTCAGTATTCAAGGTGCCCAAGTTAATTTCTTTAATAACCAATCCCTAGTGTCTGCTAATTAGAAATATCAAAAACAATTTGATATTTAAATCATGTGTCATGGCTTCTGGTCTTTGATTGGATGAGTAATGAAATTAAGACTCATATGAACTGTGAATATTACTACTGAATATGTAAGTAATTTTTTGATTAATATTCTGGCACTCAGGCTTAAAATACACCTTCTGTAAGTATTTGCAATAATAAAGCTCAAGCTCAAGAAATCAGTACAAGTCATTAACACAGTCAAACTGAATTCATAAGTGAACTTCAAAAGAATATTTAAGATTTTTTGATGAAGATGATTATGAACAGCATCCCTTTAAGCTGGACTCCCATATTACTGTTGGCTGTCTTGTAAGGCTACTGGCCATCTCTCCTACTTAGGTGTTGGTATAAAATCAAATTAGGGAGATAGGTTTTGCTGAGGTATAGAAAACATCGTACATGACTACAAGCTGGTAATTTAAATCCCAATTGTTTCAAAGCTCAATGAATTGGTTCACGGAAATTTAAAATCCTTTAAGAATTAACATTAGATACAAAATAAAAAAATACTAGAAAGAATATAATGCTTCATGTCTATTCTTTACTCAGAATATCCATTAGGAACACTTTCCTGACATTACTGAAATATTCTTGATCATAACTCAGCTGACAGTCAACATTTTTCAAACTGTTCTTCTCATCCAGTACTTCCTGCACTTAAGCAAAGTCAGTCAGATCACATGATATTTAATAAATATCAAGGTGTGCATGCATAACTTCATTTTTTGTTACAGAACTTGCTCATCTGTAATACATTGCAAGTAATATCTATAATAACAATATTAATATGGAGTGCACAACA
The DNA here is from genome assembly GCF_002078875.1 of Numida meleagris. Lineage (NCBI taxonomy): Eukaryota > Metazoa > Chordata > Aves > Galliformes > Numididae > Numida > Numida meleagris. The sequence continues at coordinate 109,285,103 of NC_034410.1, read as the reverse complement.
GCAGGATGTACTACAAATCGGGTACCCATCCTATTAAAAAATGTTAACCCTGTAGAAGAGGGTCTGGCTCCCATGGGAGAGCCGACAGATTGTATAAGAAAGAGATGAGAAGTGTAGGATTAGTTGGACTCAAGGAGAAGGACTCAGTCCACCTCTGGAATTGACTATGAGAGAAGTTAGGAAATGCCACTCTACTTTGAGCATGTTCTTAAACCACAAGTAATCGCTCATTATTTGTACTACAGAACTACCCCCAAAACTCCAAATAACATCAGCCTCCTGCTGTGCTAGGAAGGTTTTTGAAGGAAGGGAAGCATGAAGAACCTCCCATGGCCCAAATTCCAGCTTGGTCACGAGACCAGTTTTCTCCATCTTGAGGGGCTACACTTCTACACTGATGAAGTTAAAACCACCACATGCTTACAAAACAAACCCAAATTCACACATTCCCTGACACTGCCTGCACAACAGCTTCTATTTTGCAAGGGAATGGGTTCACTTAACCCAGAGTTTCTCAGACGTTCTCAGCTCCTCAGCTTTCATGCTCTGCTGATCTCTTTGGAGACAAACCTAGGAAGCAACAGTGGGTTGGCTTCTCTTGAAACTCTTGCTAGCTTTTCCAGCAGCCCTCCACAGTAGCCATGCAGGCAAAAATGCCAACAGCTAATTAATTCCCTGAGTCAATTTGACTATTAATGGCATATCTCTGCCACAGAACTGACATTTACAGAATGAGAGGATGTTACAGAAAAAAAACATACCTACAGAATTTGTTAGTTGAGGTAGAGGAAAAATATTGAGTGGCATACTTAAGGACCAAGAACAGCCCTTAGTTCAGTAAGGTAATCTTCATAGTCCCTTATCATGAGTTCTTAATTAACCTACGTGGTAAAAAAACCCTAACAAATGGTTGTTGATTGTAAATGCAATCCCTCCTTCTGACACATACATTAATGCGCTATTGTAAAAGTTCAAAGCCATTATTATTGAATTATCTCAGCCACATTAATTATCCTCTGCACTGTATTTGGCTTCACTTGGGTAAATCCTCTTTAATTGCCCAGTCTTTACTTACAGAACATCTTTGCTTAATATACTATGAACTCCGTATACATTTATGCTTTTTCCAATAATTCTGTGTTAAATGTAGTTTCCACCATTATTACTGGAAATGATAATGAGATCTACACTTGGCTCATTTGTCTGCTCTCACCAAGCACGTCACTGTTTTTGAAGCAAAAACGTCCAGCGCTTGGAAGCTTTGGGCTGACTTTGATCCTAGCAACCTCATTACATTCAAAAAAACTCCCAGCACATTGGAACACAGCACATTGGATTCAGTTTGCAAAGCAGATGAACAGAAAATGAAAACATCACAAGAGAGCAGGTGATGAGCTAACTTAAAGCAGAAAAAACAGGTAAGCAAAGAAAAGAGGGTGAAGGACAGAACTTTAAGTTATCAAGCATATTTTGGACTTAATAAACACAAAACATTTGAGGAAATAAAATCCTTAAAATACTAAGGTTTTGCTTACATATCCCAGTGATCCCTGTTACGGAGAGATGTTCATGTTTTGAACGTGTTTAACTTAAAGCATATTTTGACAGGCACATTGAAATAATAATTTAGTTTGAGCTTCCACCTAGACAAATTTCCACAAGTAACTCAACATACAGTAGAAAAATTAAACTTCACAATATGCATAGAGTAGTTATATTTTTGGTATGCAATATGTGACTAAAGAATAATATTTTCATAAGGATAGACTACTTTTGGCTGCCTAATTTTAGGCATTTTAAATTTCCTCCTTTAAGAAAACGAAAATGATAATAAGCCCAACCCTAATGAAAGCAAAGCAGAGATATAGTTCTTCTTTCTGAAATTCAGACATGTAAAAAACTGCAACCAAAACGACACATACTGAAAATCTGGGCTGTGTGTGCAGTGGGGCTTGGTGGGAGAGTGGGCATACTCAGCCCCCAGCCCCTGTCCTTGTGGTGAGCTGCGAGACAAAGTTGGGAAATGAAGATAAAGAATTGCTCAGGTTTTATTTCTGCCATAAAACTGCACTTCTTACACTGATAAAGATCAGCTACAAAAAAATCCATCTTCAAGAAACTCAGCAAGAACCGCGCACTTGAGCATTTTTAAATTTCTGTCTCATTTCCTTTTGAGAAAGACAGCAGTGGAAAAGGGTGAAACAACTAGAGCGACACATCAGAAATGCCTCTCCTTTTTTCTACAGTTGACTATGTGACAGAGAAAGAGCTTAATGAAAAGAAATGAGTACCAATCCTTCTGCCTCCACCAGTTCCAATTGCCTCACCCTACTCCTATAGCTGATCAGATATTTTTCATGTGGGTATGTACAATACATTTTGTGTCCACTTTATCCATGCAAAATGAACGTTCACAAACAGAAATACTGGCAGCATGGACATTTAGGATAAGAGAGAGAAGGTTAAAAGGCAGGCAGCTAAAATCAATTAAGCAGTACCAGAAAGATGGGGAAAACTGTATTCGAGGACCATAAGTATTTGGTCACAGAACTGTGCCCTTCCTGTCTGGCCTCACGAACATGACATTTCTGTCAGCATGATGATGCAGCTCCAGTGAGAAGAAGAGTAGATGTCCCAATCCAGTCCCTCCTGATCTTCAGTAGAGGGAACACTCTGGAGGACAGGATCTGAGCCCTCACAGCTGGAAAGGGCAGAGGACTCAAATCTCGTAAATCCCAAATGAATACTCTGCTCACAAAGGGCATTTCTCCAGTACTGCCTTTAAATAAGGCAACTTGGTAATGCTTGTCAGGGATTTGGACTCAGGCAGGTTTAAACAATGCTTGCCAGCTAAATGCACTAAGGGATTCTGGTGCCACTCAGCCTAGTTCCTGTTTTGCAGTGGGTTTGAAAAAGAAAGATAAACTCAGGCTGTGTGTTGGGGCAATTTGGGCATAGCCAAAATGCAGAAACACAAGCCTTAATGGCACTTTCAAAGACATTAAGGTCTGTTATGTCTCAGTTCTTCAAGGAACTTCTTAACAATTGGGCCACTGAGCCCAATTTTCTAGGTAATATTTTCAGGTCTATGCATCTGAAGAACATCTAAATTCTGCCTTGCAAAGCCAAGTCCTCTTTTAGATCTGCCTCACAGAAAAATTTCATATAAAGTGAGAATATAAAACTTAGGGTTGAAGAAAGATAAGAAGGGACATAACTCCACCCATACCCCTCTTTAAGATAAAAAAATGACAATACAACTGTAATGACAAAGCTCATAATTCCACACTGATCAATATTAAACCATGAGAATACGAGCACAGTAGTTTTCTCTTCTTTTCTATGCAAGTACATTTGAAAGCTGTTAGTGTGAGGTATAGATGCCCCTACAGAGAACAGAAGTCTAGTGCTCACTGTCACAAGGTGCTTTGCTTGGACCTGCTGGATCTGAGCTAATGATCCCAGGCACCACACACTGAAAAACACAACTGAAAGAAGTTGGCAGATTGGATGTTTACAAGAAAATATCCCATTAAAGTGAGTAATGCAGCAAACTGTGGCACTGCTAGCCTTCATCCTTAAGGACAGAAATCAATCTGATAGATAGCAGCTATAAGAGATAAAAACTGTTCTTCCATCTGTAGGTTAATTTACATTTTGTTCATGGTAAAACATCTGCATCTTTCTCTGGAGCAGCTGGTACTGGTCCTTGGTACGTTAGTCTTGCCTAAGTCACACCTTCCAATTTTAGAAGAAGGAGAATCTACTGTGTTGTCACATCATCGACTGCCAAACTTCCTCTAAAAACACCCCACAAAACAGTCTCATTCCATTCATCCCAACCCGTGATACCAAATCATTTGTAACTTATAGCATTAACCACCTCCACTGATAACTCAGTCAGTCAAGAAGATTCATATAGCTCACCAAAATCTTATACCACGAGCGTACTGAACAGCAGAAGAACATTGTAGCAAAGTAATGGAAATAGTATAGTAGTAACAAATATTTTATTTGGGAAAAAAAAAATCTCACATTATTACTCTTTTCAACCACTGAGGGAGGAAAAGAATGAGAGGAAGAGTGATAAAGAAACACTTCAGCAATCAGAGATCACCAGGAGATGCTAATTCGGGTTATGACTGTTAGGAAATTCAAGTAAAATCTCTTGGAAAAATATATACTCAAGGCCTATTTATTTATTTAATTCTACAGTTTACAGAAGCATACTTAAGAGTTCTCTCTTCCCAGTAAATTGATGCCAAACTGGCACCTCACATTTGTATTTACCATTTTTCAAATGACCACTTGCCACAGTCAGAGTTAAAATTGCACCTAACATTCTCTGCGAGTTTGCCCAGCCATACAACCCCTCCTCTTTCCTGCTTCCTTCCCAGTCTCTCCAGCAATCACTTTTAACATTACTCAGATACTCTCTCTTTGGTCAGAGGTTGAAGGGAAACAAGCTGGAGTTAGGCACAGAGCACAGAAAGACTAACTGGCATTCCCGTGTCATTCCAAAACCCACCTCCTTTTGTAGGACCCCTCAATTCTCCATCGTGTTCTCTTTCTTATAAACCTCCTTGCATTTAAAAAAAAAATCAAAACAGATCTTTTTGCACCTTGTTTGCCTCCTATGTCTTTTTGACACGATTTATACAACCAACAGTTGTGCTAGAATGGACAGAAGTGGCACCACTTTAGCAAACCAAGTGTCTACTGTACCTTGAAATGTAAGCAAAAGAACTATTGATTTTGTCGGCGCCCAATAAATCCCTCCCAAACAACCTGTTTAATGAAACTGTAAGTTACTGCTGTGTTTAGCCCACTGTGTATGAAAAGCTACTTAATTGGAACAGAGAGGTGGGAGAACAAGCTAATCCTGCTATATGACTTAAGTATTGATTTCATTTTAATTTTACAAGAACTTCTGTATCTTTGTAGTCGTCAGTCCTTGTGTACAAATGTAACGGACTAAGCCAGCTGATGGAAAATACTCTTTCAGACAAGGAGAGCTCTGATGTAAATAACCTGAAGATACGGAGCAGAATAAATGATCACTCTGTGATGTTACTCTTTCTTGCTTTCCCACAGGGAATTTGGACACGTATATTGACCTTTCAGAGCTACATACTTTCCCTAGTGTGAGTTAAGGAGAAGGAGGAACTTTTATCCAGAAAAATTCAACTTGTTGGACAAATCCTCTGCAAGGCTGCAACATCTAGAAACAAACTACAGCATGAAGCATTTCTTTGAATTCATAGCACATATGTACAGTCATTCCTGCAGTTCAGTGGAGAACTTTACATATAATATCTATACATGATGACATTATATCCTCTGAAGCACTAACCTGAAAATCTTACAGATTTCCCACTTATTTGGACAAAAGCCAAATACGAATTCCCCCCACATGTAAGTTGCTAGAAAGCATTCTGTGTGTAAAATATCAGTTCGCGTACTAAGCCAACTGAGCAATCAGACATTTTAGTGCCTAAGCAGTCCTTTGAAAATCTGAAGACTTATGTAAGTGATAGATAATCTCTATAGAGAGAACCCTTGTTAATTATTAAAGTACAGCATCTTTCTTCTAACGTACATCAGCATCTTTTACATGTTGCTTAGGTTATTAGAATAAACTGAATACCAAATCTGATTTGTATGCAGACTTGTAAGAGATTTTTAAGAATGTAGTAAAGCTTCACATTTGTGCTCCAAAAAAATTATGAAAGGCGCAGCCTTCATCTGCATATCACTGTCTTAAGGAAAAAAAGAATGGAATATTTATTCTGCTGAATGCATTAGTGAAAGTTTAAATGTAGTTATGCCACCCACACAACAGTCTGTCCCTTGTAGTCCTGGCATCAGGAAAAACAAAAGTTACAAGAACTTCAATACCTATTTCTGACAGTCCATCACCTTTCCTGAATCCTAAAGATACAGCAAGCAAATTGGGTGGCCAACAGGACTTGAAGTCAAGAACTGCAGTAACTCGATAAAAGAAATATTGATGCCCCAGCCCTGGAGGCACTCAAGGCCAGGCTGGGTGGGACCCTGGGCAGCCTGAGCTGGTGGGGGGCAGCCCTGCCCACAGCAGGGGGTGGAAATGGATGGGCTTTAAGTTCCCTTCCAACTCAAACCATTTTGTGATTCTTTCAAATATGGTATTGTTGAGCGGTAGCATTTCACTTCACTAAGAGACAGATGGAAGGATATGCAATAATCTTGTCTAGGAAATGGCTATGACTCATAAATTTGGACTCAACATGACAAATTATCTGACAGATTTCAAAACAGTGAGAAAAACTGGTGTCAGATTGAGATATTATTGCATCTCACTGTGAAGACCAATGGCAGCTGGAATTATTGACCACCTAACTAAACTGAGCTCCTATGTTACTCCTGAACAGAAGTGTCAAAACTACTTTTGTGGAGCAAAGAGCAAAAACACCACAAACCTATTTAAGGATGGAGGTGGGCTAATGATATTTTTCTTCATTTGAACTACCTGTTCAAAATTTCAGCTTAAGGGCTCAGCATGCTTCATAGGGAGCACCTGAGAAAGTTGCATGGCCTTCTCTTACATCATGCAGCCACAGCTTCCCTTCTTATTTTGAAATTTTAGGAGCATCAGATGATCGCAGAGGTGAAGCTTATGAGAGCAGGTGACGTAGTTCCTTCGGCAGATGACTCTGCTCCGTGAAAAAATGCCTTCACAGGGCACCAGAGGGACCACAGCTCGCACCAGAATCTAGCATCACTTCCACAACACTCCTGCAACTTTTTTCCCCCCCAGATAAGAAACAGGAAAAAGAAGGAAGATAACGATTTCTTAAAATCACACATAAACAAAAACAGCTGTAGATAAAGATGGTGCCAATATTTAGGCAGAACTGAGAGCAGCGAAGGATGTGCACTGCAGGGCAACTCCAAGGGAACCAGACTCAGTTTGGAACCAACATCTGCCCTGTGAACAAGCGACACCTGGAAGGGTCAGCAGTAAAGCTGGCTTCTTCTCCTCCTCTAGGTGGGTTCCCACACAGCTGGCAGAGCTCAGCCCAGACCCCTCACTTTGGGTGCCTTGCCACCCTGCCCCTACTGTCTGTTCACCCAGAACAAAAAGCTTTCCAGGAAACCCAGCAGCTCCACAGGTGCCAAATGAACGCTATTATCTCCAGTTTCCAGCCACAAGGCCCCTTATCCGCTGCAAGATCTGAAAGCCAGGGCTAAGCCTGGGAAGCTCAGCGTATCAAAGGGATGCTCAAGGGCAGTGTCTACATACTTTCATGCCATGCTCAAAGGCCAATAGTTTATCTGAATCCTGCTGGCCTTTATATCTCTGCACAATCCTTACAGACTATAAATTGGGGAGGGACATTAAAGCATTCACTCCCTTTTCTCCTTACAATGGAATACAAAGACCCTGTGCGTTACATCCTCTTTGTACTCCCCGGAGCCTGCTAATAAAAAGCCGCATCTCTCACAGCACATTTCTGGGAGAACTCGCTCCACAGTATGGCTTTCATGCCCATACATTGGTAAAACGCAGAACGCACTGGAACACAGGTAAGGAATGTCCCTGTATCTAACTCTGAGGACACAATGCCTTTTCAGACACCAGCAGATTTCATCGTGATCATATTTTAACACGAAATTAGCCACCAACAAAGGCCCCATGGCTGCACTCAGCTGTGGCAAACACCTCCTCAGAGACTCCAATGGAATTTACCTCAGGGACAGTGTCCTCAAGAAATCTGTGAATGTGTCTGTCCCATCCCACCCCCTCCCCTTGCTCCCAACCCCCCGAAATAAACGACATTTACATCCTTATTCTTGAAAATTGAAGAATTCAGTCCTCTGTATTTTGAGGGGGAAAAATATGACACCAATTTCAAAAGAAAGAAGACACACTTCTGTTCAGAATGGATCTGAAGCTCAGTTGCTCCTGCAGCTCCCCTTCCTCACACTCCAGTAAAAATTTGTTTCAGTAATTTTAGATTGCCTACTTACAGCATTGTTCCATGCCACATTAAAGACCTCATTCATTTTCCATTAGCACATTTTAGTTAGAATTAACACACAATCATTTTCAATGATCCAGCTTTCAATATATTTGTAAACAAAAATTAATCTTAAAGGCAAAACAAAGAAAAGCTTCGAAATTGTTAAAAGTCAGCCTATAGAGCTAATTAGTCAAACCGCATCTTTAACTCTTTTAATCCAAGAATAAGAATTGCCAGGTGTACCCAGGATGGCCTCCTTAAATAAGCAGTTGCCACAATTCCCCCCTGAAACCTTTGGCAATGAAACAAATGAAGGGAAACTGAAGACCTCAGGAATCAGTTCAGCACTTAATGAGGAGACAGAGGACAACAAATGCCAAGTGAGACCAAAGCGAGCACTTCCAACAAGGCACAAACAAACCTCTCTCCTTACACCCTGATATCCTCACCCATACAAGAACTACCAAACATCCAAACCTCCCTTTTCATAGAATCACAGAACACTCTGAGTTGGAAGGGACCCCTAAGGATCATTGAGTCCAACTCCTGGCTCCACACAACTACCTAAAACCCAAACCCTATGTTACCCAAATGCTCCTTGAACTCTGGCAGCTTGGGGCTGTGCCCTCTACCCTGGGCAGCCTGTTCCATGCCCACCACCCTCTGCTGCAGAACCTGTCCCTAACTCCCCCTGCCCCTTCCCTGACACAGGCTAGGGTTCCTTCTCAACAGAGAAAGGACAGAAATACCACTTTCATTTTTGCTGGTGGGGGATTCAACTCAATAAGTGCTAGAAATCTTTAATACAGGCATAGGAGAGATTTAACCAGGGCCCCCCCCCAAAAAAAAAGAGGAAGAGGAAAAACTGAAAACTGAAAGTAGACAAGAAGAGGAAGGCACAGAGCCAAGTGTAGCAGCACCTGCTCACCTGTGGGGACAGGGGTGGTGCACCTGTGGTGCTGACATGTGCAATCAAACACACTTCAGAACTTTCAGCCTAAATGCTCATGGGGCTGTTTGCTCAGGCCAGTGCAGATGTTACACTTTGGAGAAGTTTTGCACTACTCATTGTCAGCGTTTCATTTCCCAGAAAATAGCACTCATTTTCCACAGATGATGCTTGTTCTGAGTCCCTGTTCACACACAGAGCTTTTCAGGGGTTGACAGGGCCTCTCCTTCCTGATGCTGATTATTAGTTTCAGATGACTGCTAAGGATCTCCCTTATGAGGGATGTACCCAGGGAATTAAAATGAAGTCACTTTAATTAATTATGAAGCGTTGATATGCAAGACTGCATTCAATTGACCAGATAATTCATACATTTGTGGATAACCGCTGGTACTGCTAAGTTACTGACAAACAATTCAATGGCTCCATTTCACTGGAGGAAAGAAAAAAGGGGGGGGGGGTCATAACAAGCTAAAACATCAATAATAATGCCCTAGCACAACTTGTCATTTAATATTCTGGTACTCTTATACTCCTGCATATAAAACATGGAGAGAAGCTATACCTGATCAGAAGAGGCTCAGCCAACTGTAGGGAGGATGAGGTACCCCCACAGGGAGCAGGTGTTATGCCAAAAGGGATTGTGTTCCATGTACAAGCCAGCAGCTGGGAGCACCAGGCACCCTTGGGCAGAGCAACACCTTGGGAGACTGCACCCTGCTCCACCCAAACCCTTCCCTCCGTGTTCTCCGAAACAGAGATATGACAGGAGTTTGTAAAACTCTCTTCGGCGTCACTCAGCATGTTGCACGTTCAGCTTCTGTGCAGATGGATATTGGTGTGAATTTCCACATGGGAGTCATTGTACATACACCCCTACAGGACCGGCGCTACACTCTGCATAGAAGCCTGATCATTCAGAAAGCCCAACATTTAGATACAGAGGTACAGCACACGAGAGCATACAAGATCCACGACAAAGCATTGCTTTTCCTTCCAAAATCTGCTTTCCTTTCAAGTTGTGTTGCAGCTAATAACAAAGGAACTAATGACACCAGGAACTGCGGATTCTCCCCACTTGTGAACGAACTCCATTTGTTGCAATAAACCTAAGGATCTGGAAAATGAGTGATGCTTTGTTACGGCATCCCAGGGTCTCATCGCCTTGTAGCGCGGTTGTGTTCCCTGAGGCTTGAAGGCCACGGACAGAACCAGAGCCGCGATGGCAACTGCACTGGCACAGAGAAATTGGCAGCCCATGACCAAAATGGGGATTAAGAATGAGATTAAGAATTCCAGAGAGAGAAGTTCGGAGTAACAACGAGTTACGTTCTCTGATGCAACAATTCCGAAACAACGGAGTTTCCCGAAGAGAAACTGAAAGCATTCCATCCCACCCAGCAGACAAGAAACGCCAGAAGCCGTTTCAGCCGTTGCTGCAGCGCACAGCACAAAACAGCATCTACCTTCCACGATTCCATACGGAAATGTTAACGCCTGACACACTCTGCGGGCTGAACTCTGCCCCGTTCGAGCAGCACTAAATGTATTTACAGCGCATTTGGCCTCCAGAGAAATCTCTACTGGAAACGCGCTCCGAACTTGGGGAAACGCGACTTGTGCAAACTATGATGTCATCCATCTGCCTCTCAGGGAGAGCCTTCCCCCTGCGCCCACCTCGGCACGGCCTCCTTGCACAGCACGGCACAGCCTACCGCCGCCTGATGTGTCTGACAGCAGCCACTCAAAAGTTTCGTTCCTTCCCCGCATCACACCGTACAGAAAGCTGACGGCAAGGAGCACGGAGCGGGGCATCACACGCCGACACCGGCACAGCGCAGCCGGGAGGCTGCGTGCGTTCCCACCTCCTGAAAAGTTCCCGGCGGGCAGCACCGCCGTCCCGTCCGCACGTCGGGAGCCCGGCACGCACGCACCGACGGCACATTATCAGAACGCTCTCCTTTTCTACCGTCTTTTCCATTTTCTGCCCCGTTTAACCCCCAACTCCTCGCACTGTTTCCCGGCGGCTCTGTCCAGCTCCCGGCGCACGCGGTTGCAGCCTCACCCCGCGCCCCGCCCGGCCCCCGCTCACCTCCAGACCTGCCCCAGCTGCAGGATGTGGACGAGGGTCTGCAGGAGCCAGATGCAGAAGGCGCACGACGCCGACCTGCCGCTGTCGGCGCGGCTGCTGCTGGAGGGGCCGCCGCCGGCGGGGCCGCTGCTGCCGCTGCTGCTGCTGTTGGCGTTGCCCTTGCTGGCGGTGGACGCCTGCCGCTGCGGCGTGCCGGGCCGGGCGGAGTCGATGTCCGCGGCCGCCGAGCTGCTGCTCACCAGCAGTTTGCTCTCGGCCGCGGGGCACTGCCCGGCGGCGGCGGCGGCGGCCGCGCCGTCCTCCGCGCCGAAGTCGTGCGCGAACCAGCGGAAGCTGAACACCTGCACGGAGAGGGAGCCCAGCAGCACGAAGAAGAGGGTGAGCCCGAACCACCAGCGCTGGCCCCGCAGGTAGTAGTCGACCGCCAGCCAGATGTCGGTGCCCACGTCCGCGAAGTACACGGCCAGCGCGGCCAGGATCCAGAGGCAGTCCCACAGCGAGTAGCGCCGCTGCTCTCTGCCCAGCCGCAGGCACAGCGAGGACGAGCCCCCGCCCGAGCCCCGCGAGCCCCCGCCGCCGCCCCCTCCTTCTCCTCCTCTGCCGCGGCCGCCGCAGCAGCAGCAGCAGCAGCAGCAGCAGCAGCTGGAGCCGCCGCCCGAGCCGTCCCCGCCGCCGCCGCTGCAGCACCCGCCTCCGGGTGCCTCGTCGTCGTCGCTGCCGCCGCCCGGCCCGGCGCCCGCGGGCAGCCCCGGGGCCAGCGCCTGCACGGAGCCCGAGTGCTCGGAGTTCTGCAGCGGCGTGAACGCCACCTCGCCGCCCTTCTTCATCTTCCGCCTCCCGTCCGACTTCGCGGCCATGATGCTTCCCTCAGCCCCGCCGGAGAGCGAGCGGCAGAGGCGAGCGCTCCTTTATCCCGCGCCTCCCCCTGCTCCTCCTCCTCCGCCGCCCGCCTCCCGCCCTCTGCAGCCG